>NC_134814.1:13703031-13704144 GCF_046742065.1 Oratosquilla oratoria
CGCTTGCGCGGGATCGTTTTTTGTGGGAGGGGAAGAATGTCTGTAAGAAAATGAAAAGATAGTAGCGTATAAAAGAGGGCTATTGCCACCGGGCGAATTGCGATCGATTAGGGGTTTATTGGTGGTACCGCTACTAACACCGCTCCCCCACCCCCCACCACCAAAACCACTATCACCACTGACACCACCAACGACACCACTACCACCACCGCCATCACCACCAACGCCACAAATATTTCCACCAGCACCACTACAATTCAGCAAAGAACTAACGTAGAACGTGAAAAGCTAACCTCAGCTATCACTGACTTCATTCTGCTTTGACCTCATCTATCAAAGCCATTACTCGAGCGTGTACTCAGCCTCCACATCCTGTGTCCTCTTCTTGGCTTCATAACAAACTCGTCTGTTCTAGTTGTCGCTGGGGAGTTCTATGTAGCTAAGAAACCACAGACCTTTCGTAGCGCAAGTGTGTGTTCTATTCGCTAGAGGACCCGTTTTCTGAATCTCACTGCAAGCGAGAAGCGAGTTTATTCACTTAGAAGATGAAGGTGGTCACTTCAATGGAAGTAGCATCAGAGTATAAATACATGGGGTCTTAGGAATGATATCAAATTATCGGAATAATTAGATAAATTAAATTTTGTCTGAAAAAAATAATTTCTATACTTATTTCTATATTCTGGAACATAATGTCAATCTATACACACAAAATAATGTAAACGCATAAAACACGCAGATGCAAATACACACACAAACACATGTACATACAGCCATATACTCAAAGCGAATGTCAAAATCGAGTATTGGGTATAAACACAAATATGAAATTTGAACCTATACGCACACATGAAAGAAAAAATAAAATGAGATGAAATAAAAAGAATTATATAGGAATAAAGAAAAACCTCACATACACAAATACATACATAAATGTACATACACACACAAACACATGCATACATGTACATACACTCATCGTATACCTAGACCAACTAAAGGGTGCATACACGACTCTACGTTTTATACGACGAATCAGTAAAGACGTTCTGAATCGCGACTCGTAGAAGAAGACAATTCTTCAATTCACCTTCAGACAGAGAATATTTGACG
>NC_134814.1:13704644-13712144 GCF_046742065.1 Oratosquilla oratoria
GTGTAATTAGTAAACAACGCCCACATAGTAGACTGCAATTAGTCGGTACCCCCCACACCCCCACCCGCCCATCCTCACCACCACCCTTTGCAACCCGTCTCGTCCTCGTTCCCATAATAGCAGACTACCCGTATCGCAATGTCTCTGAGCGTGAGAAAAAGTCCATGAAGGTAGTGGGAGAAGAGAGGTGAGAGAGAGGGAAGAGAAGAGGAGATGAAGAGAGAATGATGAGAGAAGGATAGAAGAGAGGGGAACGGAGGGGGAGGGGGAGTCAGAGGGAGGGTGTGAGGGGAAGGAAGAAAGATGAGGGACAGGTGAAGAAAAGGAAGAAAATGAGAAGATTGAAGGAGGAGAGGTAGAAAGAGAAGGAAGACTGGGAAGGGAAGATGTGTGTAATGTATTTGTGTGTGTGTGAGTGTGTGTGTGTGTGTGTGTGTGTGTGTGTGTGTGTGTGTGTGTGTGTGTGTGTGTGTGTGTGTGTGTGTGTGTGTGTGTGTGTGCACGTGTGTGTGTGTGTGTGTGTGTGTGTGTGTGTGTGTGTGTGTGCACGTGTGTGTGTGTGTGTGTGTGTGTGTGCACGTGTGTGTGTGTGTGTGTGTGTGTGTGTGTGTGTGTGTGTGTGTGTGTGTGTGTGTGTGTGTGTGTGTGTGTGTGTGTGTGTGTGATTCACTATAGACTTGGATCACGTGCTGGACTCGCGATGGGCAGCATAACCCCCAGGATATATATTACCTTTTATTCCTCATTCTTTATTCATTTATTCATTTATTCTTTATTAATCAATCTTATCATTATCATTATTTTGGTTACTTATTACTGCAACGGCAGCCAGAGTCAAGGGAGTCGGGAACACCCATCAACAGGACATAACACTCACGCACACACACACACACACACACACACACACACACACACACACACACACACACCACACACACACACACACACACACACACACACACACACACACACACACACACACACACACACACACACACACACCACACACACAAACCTAAACTCATCCACTCATCTACATGAAGATCGTCACCATAGCGAAGGGTTGAAAGTAGCGTCATTCACAGCATTCGCATCCATCGTGCCATCCGCCACTCATCGGGAATTTTACTTCTTCCATTTTTGTCTATTCCTTCATCAACTCTGTTTATCCCTACCTCAGCTGCTTGATGGAAAACAAACACTTGCGACATGTGCGATATTTTTTTTCCTACAAATTCCCTTTACGATCGATGGAGTCTTCACGTAACATTCGGTCTAATAAGATCTTGCACCAACAGCCAGAATAAAGTCTGTAGAGGATGTAAACGAAGCGTTACCATGGCAACGGAATTCCTTTTTACCTTACCTCTCTCCTTCCTTCCTCCCTTCCTCCCTTCTCCTCCTCCTCCTCCTCCTCCTCCTCCTCCTCCTCCTCCTCCTCCTCCTCCTCCTCCTCCTCCTCCTCCTCCTCCTCCTCCTCCTCCTCCTCCTCCTCCTCCTCCTCCTCCTCCTCCTCCTCCTCCTCCTCCTCCTCCTCCTCCTCCTCCTCCTCCTCCTCCTCACTCCTTTCCTTATCCTTCTCTTCTGTTTCCCCCATCACTCCATTCTTTTCACAACAACTTTTCTTACTTATTCTATTTCTTCTCTACTCAGTTGATTATCCCCTTTCCCTCCCTTTCCCTTTGTTCTCTCTTTCGTTCCTCCATCCTTCACTCTCTCTCTCTCTCTCTCTCTCTCTCTCTCTCTCTCTCTCTCTCTCTCTCTCTCTCTCTCTCTCTCTCTCTCTCTCTCTCTCTCTCTCTCCGCCTCTTCCTTCTCTTTTTCCTCTTCCTCTTTACCTCTTGAACTGTACCTTCTATGTATGAATTACGTCTTCTTGTACAGCCTTAGTTCCTCACTCGATGACTTCGAAGTCTGCTTCCTTTCCAAGGCTTCCTTATTGCTATTCTTCCTCCACCTCCTCCTCTTCATCCACCTCCTCCTCTTTCTTCACATCTTCCTCTACTTCTTCCACCACCACTACTACAATCTCCACCGCCATTTTCGTCATCACGAACACCACCACTAATATCACTACCATCATTTTCGTCATCACCATCGCCGACACTACCATCACCACCACCACCACTATCTCCACCACCATTCTCACCATCACCACCGTCATCATCATAACAAACATAATCACTACCGCCATAACCACCACCACCACCGCCAACACCACCACCACCACCACCACCACCACCACCACCACCACCACCACCACCACCACCACCACCACCACCACCACCACCACCACCACCACCACCACCACCACCACCACCACCACCATCTTCATTTCCGCCATCACCACTGTTACCATCTTCTCCACCGACACAACGACTAACACCACCAACAACAGCAGTAAAGACAATAACAACAACACCATCTACAACACCACAATCACAACCACTACTCCCACCACCACCACCACCACCACCACCACCACCACCACCACCACCACCACCACCACCACCACCCCACCACCACCACCACCACCACAACAACAACAACAACAACAACAACAACAACAACAACAATAACAACAACAACAACTACCACCACAACAATATCACCACCTTTGGTTACACCCTCATCTACATCACCACCGCATCCTTCTATTTTCCATCTTCCATTACCTCTCCATTCCTTCTTCCTTTTCTTTAGCCTTTCGCTCATCTTTTCGATTCAAATTTTAGGTCAAAACGAAACTCAATATCCGTGTCCGGGTTGATGGCGTTCATCAAGAGTGACCTCAGCTCATTCGAGGTTCCCTCCTTGGCTGAGTAAAATGGCACGGTGTCATCGTGCATAAAAGACATCAACTATGTTACCTGAAAGAGATGGACTGCACTCTCCTAACATTTCTGGTCGCCTCTCAACAAAAGAAGGGTCATACAAAAGTCTGGCGTTTGTCTCAAGAACAACAATAAAGCATACCATAATAACCATAATATGAGAAGTAGTTTATCACTTCAAGTTCCATTCTGCACAAATCAACTCAGCTCTTTCTATCTACTTCTTCCTTCTTTTACTCTACATCTACTTTCAATTCCTTTCAGCGCTTTCTACCGTTTCTTGTCATCCACTCCTCCTTCTCTACTTTTTCCTTTGCTTCTCATCTTAGTTCTTTATTCAACATCCTTCTCCTCCTCCACATCCTTTTCTCTTCCTCCTTTACATCCTATTTACCTCCTAGTCTTCTCTTCCTCCTCTTCAACATCCTATTCCCCTCATCTCTATTCTTCCTTCCCTATTCCCCTTCTCTATTTATTCTATTCTCTTCCATCTCCTTTTCCACACCTTTCATCTCCATCATCTACTTTCCATTCTTCTCCTCACTCCATCCACTTCTCGTTTACTTCTCACTCTTCTGTCTCCTCCCCTCCTCCTCCTCCTCCTCCTCCTCCTTCTCCTCCTCCTCCTTCTCCTCCTCCTTCTCCTCCTCCTCCTCCAGTTCTGATTCACTGCTTCCTACACTCCCCGTTATTCCATATTTTATTTACCATTCTTCTCTCCCGCACTGCCTATTCTCCCAACCAAGTTCCTATTCTTGTCTTCCACTCCCCTTTCTCCTCCATACCTCATAACGTACCTCCAACCTCCTCTCACTCTCCTTCTCTCTCTCTCTCTCTCTCTCTCTCTCTCTCTCTCTCTCTCTCTCTCTCTCTCTCTCTCTCTCTTGTTTTTCTTTCACCTCTTCACCACCATCCGTACCCGTTCTTCTCCTCCATAATTCCCTCAAGCCCGCCGACGCGGTTTAGATGTCTCCCTAGATAGCGCGCCAGGCGATTTAATTAAGTGGGGAGAGGCACCATCGAGAGCTTAAGGCAGATTCCTTTACTCACGCCAAACAAGAGACACACACTTGTGTGTCTCGGGCCAGACAAGTCTATTCAGGTAAGGTTATCTCCACAGTGATTAAACCTTTTGCTGCGTTTTATGATTTTAGATGTTTATTCTATAAGGGTTGTTCCAAAAGTAATACCTCCTATTTTTTTTATTCCGCCCGAAGGGATCCGAGAGGATTGCAAATTGCATTGTTATGATGACTGAACTTATGCACTCATGACCTGAAAGTTTCATCTCTGTTGCAGATATTGATGGTGTAACACTAAGAAAGCACTCTCTGTCATGGACGTGCGTCAGAAGTAGAGATGCGTCATTGAATTCCTCCATGCAGAAAAAAAAAAAAAAAAAAAAAAAATCGAACCAATCAACATTCACCGGCGCCTGGTGAACGTTTACGAAGCCGATGCAGTTGATGTCAGCACAGTTAGGAGATGGGTTCGTCGATTTCAGAGTGGTGACAGAGATGCGAGTGACAAAGTGCCCTTCGAACTCCCATGCACAGCCACCACCCCGAAAAACAAAGTGCGCCTCGATCAACTCATCAGAAGCAGAGATGCGTCACTGAATTCCTCCATGAAAAAAAAAAAAAAAAAAATCGAACCAATCAACATTCACCGGCGAATGGTGAACGCTTACGAAGCCGATGCAGTTGATGTCAGCACAGTTAGGAGATGGGTTCGTCGATTTCAGAGTGGTGACAGAGATGCGAGTGACAAAGTGCCCTTCGAACTCCCATGCACAGCCACCACCCCGAAAAACAAAGTGCGCCTCGATCAACTCATCCGCGCTGATCGGCAGATAACGGTGAATGAAATGCATGTAGAGTTGGATGTGGGCTACAGAAAAGGGAAACATTCCGTTTGCAACACGTTAACGCCAGGCCACACACAAATTTGAAGACCACGGAATGTGTGACAAAGTTCGGCTGTACTGTGCTGTCTCACCCACCGTATAGTCCCAACCAGGCAAGGCTCCGTCAGACTTCCACTTGTTCGGACCTCTGAAGGACGCATTACGTGGGCAGCGTTTCCCCGACAACAACGCCGTAATCGCAGCCGTGAAAAAATGGACTGCCTCGGCAGGCGCTGACTTTTACGACCGAGGCATCAAGGCTCTCGTTCATCGCTGGCAAAAGTGCATTGAGAATGATGGTGACTACGTAGAAAAATAAATTCTTGAGCACAAAAGGTCGCTCGTTTTAACGGTGCCACTGTCGTCTCCGTAGCTCTTCAACTTTTTGAGTTAAAAAATAAGAGGTATTACTTTTGGAACGACCCACGTACTTGTCGCCTATTGCTTTCATTATCCATCTTGATTGTCCGAGTGACCCTATCTTCCCCTTTGAATCTGCCCCTGAGCTGAATTAAATTGTTTCGAATTTAGCCAGAATAAAACCTGGGGATAATGTCATTGTGGTGGGCAAGTTTAATCGTCCTCTAATCTCATATTCTCTGGCGTCCGAACACCACTATCACCACCACTGCCACCACTTACATATACTTGCTCCCTCCATTGTTCTCAAAAACCAACTGGAGATTGTCAGTATGTGTATTATATACTTGCATTATAACTTAGTGATGGCCGAGAGATCTTTCCTGTCGAATAGTCCATTCCTATCAATGATCTGAACAGCGAAATAAAGTCCGCTTTTTTTCTTTCAGCCTTTGAAAATGACATGACTGGTGATTCTAACCTCTTCTCGTACGGCTTACATGGAAGGCTTGGGATCATTCTGTTTGGTGTTCTTTATATACTATCAATCTAACCTCTAATTTTCAATTCATGCGGGGACCATATCACTGCAGCATATTCCAATCTTGACCAGATTAAAGACAATTATTTTTCTTTTCTTATTATCTCTTCATCCCCGTATTAAAGGCCACAGAGTAAACAAAAATTCCACACAATTTTGAACAATTATATATTAGAAAACTATGCTTTAAAGAAAAACATTCTTGCTGTATGAAGTTTAATCAAAATTTTTCTACTCTTATTTTCTGTACAAAAATCTCCTACAATCAACGTAACTTTTCTGTACTAATGGGTAAAATCAGTGAAACACATTATACATATATATATGTGTGTGTGTGTGTGTGTGTGTGTGTGTGTATGTGTGTGTGTGTGTGTGTGTGTGTGTGTGTGTGTGTATAAGTATATATATAAACATAAGTATATATATACAAATATATATATATATATTTATATATGTGTGTGTGTGTATGTGTGTGTGTATAAGTATATATATAAACATAAGTATATTATATATATATGTATATATATAAATATATAAATATAAATATATATAAAAAAAATATATATATATATATTACAAGCGAGTGAATATTCTAACACATTGGTAAGATAGACTGAATACCCCACTATCGGAGAAAAAATTATATTTGAAGATACGTATATTGCGATCACTAACTGTGATCCTTTTTGGCGTGGTTTTACATGGGGTGGGTTAGTTTATATATATGATAAGAGGAGATATATAGAGGGGACATGGAGAACTAAGCATACTAGTGTGTGGTCCGTTTGAGCTGAGGTCATGATGACTCCAAGGTCAAATTGACCCTGGGTCAAATGTCGACGCGATAGGTGGTAGATTCAGGTCTCGGCTGACAACTTGTCCTATATTATTATTGACGGCCAGAACTACTTTAACTTGAAAAGCTTTAATGATTATATATAGTGCCTCTGTGTACACCTCTGATTTCCTTCTCTTTGACGACACCAAAATTATATATAATTACCCTAACAGCATAGAAAAATGTCAGGGAGTATAAAAACTCAATTAAGTACGCCCAGAAAAATTCGGCAGTATTCCTCCACACTGCTGAATTAAATCACCTAATGGACTCGAATGAGGCTAATTTAATTTAGAGATCACACTGTCACTACAAAATAATTTTTTTTGAATCCCCCCGATTAAACAAGTATCTAATTTTAATACTTCAAAAGGACAATGGCCCCCCGACCTGAATCTACCACCTATTACGCCAACATTTGTCTCAGTGTCAGTTTGACATTGTGGTAGCCATGACTTGGGCTCAAACGGACCACGCACTAGTATGCTTACCTCCCAAAGTCCCCTCTATGTATCTCTTTCCTTTCAGTATGTATAAGCTAACTCACACTCTGTAAAACCACGCTGAAGAGGACCACAGTGATTGCAATATACATATCTTCAAATATCTTTCTTTTCTCCGATAGTAGGCTATTCAGTATATATGTATATATATATATATAATATATATATATATATATATATATATATATATATATATATATATACAGTATATATATTATTTTATTTTATCTTATTTTATTTTTCCCCCCTCTACGTTGAGGGAGTTCACTGCCTCACTGCTTCCCAAACCAACGTCCTTCTCCTCCTCTCTCTCGGGTCAAATAGCGTGTTTCCTGACGCGAAAGTCAAAGTGAGGCGCGAAATTAAACCTCCGTCAAATTATGAGCCTTGAATCTGATCTAACGGCTAGGAATTTTAATTCGAATTTGGCGAAACATATCATGAACACGCGTGGGACAGCTGCAAAAAGTATTGGGAGTTTTATTCGGGTTGGGCGTTTTAATTTGGCAGCCACTATT
>NC_134814.1:13717144-13719644 GCF_046742065.1 Oratosquilla oratoria
GAAGAAGACAATTCTTCAATTCACCTTCAGACAGAGAATATTTGACGCTGAAACAGTGGAACTCTCGAGCGGGATTCGAGGACACTCGCTTGATGTGGTATGGGCGCAAATGGTTTCAATAGATTACAGAAAATATTGATATTGAACGCGACGATTTCCTTAATAGGGGTTTCCGTAAAGAATGGCCAGATTCGAATCAAGTCCAATAGAATCAAATGAAATGGAAAGGCGGTCCCATTCAGATACGACGATGGAGAATAGCTTATCCAACCAGAGGTTTAGATAATGTATATGTATATATACATATATGTATGCATATATATGTATATGTATTTCTATATGTATGTGTATATGCTAATAAGAACACGGGTACGTGTGTTCACTTATGCAAAGTAGACCACTTTGAAAAAGAAACTAACGAAGCAGAGCGCTTTCGTATATTACATCTCCAGTGCAAAAAGTACTTTTTCCAAGTGGTCTACTTTGCGTATATGTATATTATATATATGTATACATACATACATATATATATATATATATATATACATATATACATACAAACACACACATACACACACATAAGGCATACATCACTAGTATTCAGTGATGTCATACTAATAACTATTCTGTATGTTTCAACCTGGGATCGAAGCCACGATTAGATATTACTAATACAGTCTCTTACAACTGTATGCGATTTAATTAAATTGCGTTTATGTGTGCATAGTGTAGATGCTCTTTGTCGCACATTTAAAACCTTTCGCGAGCCTTGGTTAAAGCTTTCTACCACGATAAACGTGAACTTGACTACCGTCTTTGGCTTATGTAAATTACCGACAGATTTCGTCGATAAGGAAGCAAAGCAGATAAACTAAACTAGAAATGGAAGGACATATACGTCAGGTTATTTTTTTTTTTCACTGACCTCTCCGCGGCAATGATATACTTTGTGAATTTTATTCTGGCTGCAGTCAGGTGATTTTATTCACATGAGTAGACGTTTACGCTTTTAGGATGAAGAGAATGCGATAGAATATAAAATGAATTCAAAGAATAATGCTATCACATCTTTACATATCTGACTTGGGATAGGATATATTTTTTTCTTCTTTTTCCCTTTAAAAGCTGAAGTTAAGCTGAACTAACCAATTTAAGAACCTAAATTTTATCCCTGGAGGAGAGAGCAAATGATGAAAAATGTATGAAATATAATTAATGAAAATATATACACATGTTAGAAAACAATAAAAAAACAAGAAGAAATATTATAATAGCACATATCCATCCTTGTCATATTACTAACCTAAACTAACTTAAGACTTTAACGGAATACTTAACCTTATGGAGTTGCGTTAGATGCAATTTGGCGTAACGTAATTTGGCAAGATGAAATAGAACAAAATGCAAAATACTATTTGGCGAAATGAAACTTCACAACATCGCTCTGGATACAAGCGCATCTATATAAATCACCAATATACGAGGAAATGCTCCCCCCCCAAGCATCTTTATATATACGATTACAAAGCACACTGATAAGCCTGTAGGGATATCCAATGCCCCCAACCCACTGTATTACCTGTAATAAGTCATGGAGCATTCAAACAAGGCCCATAGAACGAAAGGCAACGAGGAGGTATTTGTCAGCCTTCTGCGGATCGCACTGTCAATATGTGCACACACTTTTCTGAATGTCTGCCACGCTTATCACAAGATCGCCCCCCCCTTTCTCCCTCTCTTCCCCTCTCTCTCTCTTCTCTCTCTCTCTCCCTGTACCCCTCTCTCTCTCCCTCCTCTCTCTCTCTTTCTCTCTCTCCCTCTCTCTTTCTCTCTCTCTTTCTTTTTGCGTATGTGCGATGTGTGTGTATGTGTGTGTGTGTGTGTGTGTGTGTGTGTGTGTGTGTGTGTGTGTGTGTGTGTGTGTGTGTGTGTGTGTGTGTGTGTGTGATTGTGTGTGTGTGTGATTCACCTTGGTCTTTGGATCACGTGTTGGACTCGTGATCGACAGCTATTTCCCTCCCGGAAGAGAGCTCAGAGCTCGTATGACCGATCTATGGGTAATGCTATGACCTTACACACCCACCCCCTAACTCCCCGCCCATGAGAGTCGGAGTAACGACTCGAAGCGAAGCGATACTGAAACAATTTTAGCCCTGGGCAGGATTCGAACCAGGTACCGCCGGCACCGCCTTACTGACAGTCTGGTGTGTGTGTGTGTGTGTGTGTGTGTGTGTGTGTGTGTGTGTGTGTGTGTGTGTGTGTGTGTGTGTGTGTGTGTGTGTGTGTGTGTGTGCGTGTGCACGTGCATGCACGTGTGTCTTATTCCTTTACTTCGACCTGAGCCGCCCCTCAATCCTCTCAATCCATCCATCACCTGCGGTCGTCATCTCGCTCACTTGAGACTGAAGAAGGTCCTTAGCGTCTTGAAACCTGCGTGTCATCGACGCCACAACCACCACCTCCTCTTCCTCCTCCTCCTCCTCCTCTTCTTCCTTCTTCT
>NC_134814.1:13724644-13727144 GCF_046742065.1 Oratosquilla oratoria
CGTCAGAGGATTGGTGTGCTACGGTGTGCCTTAATGTGCTACGACATGCTACTGTGTGCCACGATGTGCCATGATGTGCCACGATGTGCCACGATGTGCCAAGGTGTACCACGATGTGCCACTAAGTGGAAAAGTACCACCGGGTACTGAAGGGGTTGGACGTAATAAACCCTCCACTTCATGAGGCTTGTAAGTCGTATACCATTTACAATCTTATGGCAGATATCTGTAAGGTCTACGTTTGTTTACAAAAGTGATTACACACTGCTTTGCTAATCACTGAATGAAATAACCTCTTTCACCACAATGAAACAAATCATATAATTTATTTTGGTTAGTATCAACTGAGACAGGTCCTAGGACAAATTGGGTTTTGATTGCTTATTATAAGCAGGCCACTCAGGCGGGGTTTTCGAATCCTAGAAGGAGAGTTTATTAATTAATATGTCATAGTGACACAAAAACTTGTCCGAAGACGAGCTTGCATAAAGGAATTGATGAAAAATAGTACATATCGTGCCTGCGCGAATGCCCTCGGTGGAACGATTACGCCATGATCTAAATCGTTCCACTTTGATGGGTCATTGAGGCCAGATGGTACAGCCCTCGCCTTATAATAAGCGAGGGTTCGAATCCCAGCACGAAAATTTCTCATAAAAAAAATAAAAAAATTATATATATATATTTATATATATATATATTGAGACATTCTGACAGGTTGATGTAAGCGAAGTAGGAAACACAGGAGTCTTAGCCTTGAGTTTATTCCTGACTAGTTTTCCAGGTATGCTTTTTCAAAGGAATGGTGTACAAACGGGCTGTGGGCATTTTATACATGGGGTGGACCTCACTACCTCCCCGTGTTACCATAGTTGGTGGCGAATGTGAACATCACATTGTGGCTCATGTAACAATGAAGACATTTATACAATTAAATATGATAACACTAATACCAAAGAGATTAATAATAGAAAATGTAACAATAGTAATGATAACGATGAAGATAAATATTTAATTAATAATATTAACAATAATATTTTATTTAAATAATTATCATTGTTTTCACTATTATTGTCATGATTACTATTAATAATTTTTATTTCTTGGTTATTAGTATTATTATTTTTATTTTTATTATTGTTTTTATTATTATTACTTTTATTTTATTGTTATTATTTCCGCTATTATCATTTTTATTATTGTTAATATTATTAATTAAATATTTATCTTCATCGTTATCATTACTATTGTTACATTTTCTATTATTAATCTCTTTGGTATTAGTGTTATCATATTTAATTGTATAAATGTCTTCATTGTTACATGAGCCACAATGTGATGTTCACATTCGCCACCAACTATGGCAACTCGGAGAGGTGGTGAGGTCCACCCCATGTATAAAATGCCCACAGCCCGTTTGTACACATATTCCTTTGAAAAAGCATACCTGCGAAACTAGTCAGGAATAAACTCAAGACTAAGACTCCTGTGTTTCCTATTCCGCTTACATCATATATATATATATATATATATATATATATATATATATATATATGTGTGTGTGTGTGTGTGTGTGTGTGTGTGTGTGTGTGTATGTATATATATATATACATATATTCATTTATACATATATATATGTGTGTGTTTGTGTATGTGTATATATATATATACATATATATATATTCATTTATATATATGTATATATACATATATATATATATATATATGATATATGAATATATTTATATCTATATATTTATATTTGTATACGTGCACTTACACACGTTAATGCATAATAATATGCACGTCCAGATACAAACTTTAAAAAAGTAGAAATGAGAATGAAGTCAACTCTTCCAGCTCCCCCTCCTCCTCCCCCTCCCCTTCCTCCTCCCTCTCTTCCTCCCCCCTTCTACCTCCTCCTCGACCTCCCACCTTCCCCTCCCCCTTCCACCGCCTATGCCCCCCATCCCCCCTACCCTCCCATGTTCTAGTGCTGGACCTGTAATGGCTTCATTTCCTTCTAATTGTGAAATAATCGAACCGTCGGAATTAATCGACACCAAGTGAGGCGGAGAGTGTGGTGGGGGCCAGTAGGACGAGGAGGAGGAGGAGGAGGAGGAGGAGGAGGAGGTTGAGGAGGTCGGTGAGGAGGAAGGGTGGGGGAAGAAGAGGAGGAGGAGAAAGTAAGTGAGGAGATGAAGAAGGAGGAGGATAAGGAGGAAAGGGGGAGGAAGAGGAAGAGGAGGAGGAGGGGAAGAGGCAAAGTGGTGAAAAAGGAGGAGAAGAAGGAATCGATGGAGGAGGAATAGGAGTAGGGAGAAGAATAGAAGGAGAGTAGGAGTAGGAACAAAAGAGGAAGGAGGAGGAGGAGGAGGAGGAGGAGGAGGAGGAAGAGGAGGAGGAGGAGGAGGAGGAGGAGGAGGAAGAGTAGGTGGAAGAACAGTGGCCGAAAGTGTAGTATGGAGGACTTAAGAAATTCAATCTTTTTCAATTCTCT
>NC_134814.1:13732144-13734644 GCF_046742065.1 Oratosquilla oratoria
ACTTACGTATACTTTTTTGGTATTTCTTAACATTACACCTTATAATGATACAGTTTACTGCAGTATAGCAAATTATTTTTTTCACAGAGTTCGCTCCCCACAGATCCCACATCTTACCAAGCCATCAAATTCTTCCGTATCGGTTGCCACTTTCATCTTTACTTTCTCGATTTCTTCTTCTGTTTCATCTCTGTGATTTTTCTTCTAATGTAGGTCAAATCTTACTTTTTCACCTAAAGTTTCTCCAAACGTGAGTTTAATTCTTTATTGATATAATTTCCATGTCTCTGTTTATTCATTACCTTCTCTATGGGAGAAATATTGCCCTTTGTAACTATTTTAAGTCCCTCTTGTTGGCAATATATAATCAAAATAATAGCATATTCTCAACTGTTTCCTCAACAGTTATTACTCATAAATTTCTGGTCTTATATCTAAGTTAATCGAGACCATTTAATATTATATTCTAAAGACACTAAAAGTCATAATAATTATTTTGACAATGACCAATCCAAAACGCGTCTACATTTGGCTACACTACATTTCTTTGCTTTCCTTATTTTTCCTTTGTCTTTCCCTCACGCTTTCGTTCCTTTTGTTTCTTGCATATATGCTCCACGTCTACACTTCTCCACTCCTGTTCCACTTTCTATCGCCTTCGTCCTCTGTCTTTCTTGCCTTGGTAGATAGCTCACGGGCCAATACTAACTTACTTAGCTATTTGGGAGCACAGCTGATTGTAACCGGTTACACGGTACTATGGAGAGTCAAAGACTGTAGGAGACCTTAAAGGAGATCCTAACGTATGTAGGCATGCTCCACCGTCACTCAGACATGTTACTAAGGCCGTTAGGGTAATTACAAAGGATTACAAAGGCGGAGCATGCCGACAGGAGACCTTTTGATCCATATCTAGGTCGGATGCAAAAAAAAAAAAAAAAAAAATCATACTAATAATGAAATAATAAATAAAACTATAATAATGTAAATAACAAATAAAATACATAAATAAATGCATAGGTATAGTTAAATAATAAACAAACAGGTAGATTACAGAAAACTCGAGTGTAAGGGTACAATGTATACAAAGAAGGTTCTGCGTTGCTTTTTTTATTTTGTGTTGTCTGAATAAAACACCAGGCGACCCTGATCGGATGTAGACAGACCTATGAAGCCTTATTACCAGCATCTATTTTTGTGTCATTTTGGAGACTCGAACTCGGGTCACTCGCCCACTGAACCGAGGGTAGAGAAGTCAATATAAGTCATTGGTCTCAAGTACATTCTTTTGAGATACTTTTTTTTCCCCTTTGTCCTCCTTCTACTCCTGTTTCATTTACATTTTCCTCTTTGGTGACATGTATACGTACTATTTCCTTACCCTTTTCACACGAACAAAGAAAATCAAGCACTTGGCTCCTATATGCTCACATTATCCTTACACAAAATGAAAAGGGAAACGAATGAATTACTTACAGGAAAAGGGAAACTTGGTTAACATACAATTCGGTTTCGGAAGGAAAACGTCACAAGTAACCAATACCTTATGTCTTTATTCAAGAGTGTCTGATGTACAGTATGAAACAATGGGTTGGGTAGATTGTGCTCTCGACAAGTTGTCATACAGAATATAATACGAAAATGTAGGACTTAAAGGGTGCATATTAGAATGAATAAAGGGTTTCCTAAATGAGATATGTATGCGAACAACAGTGGAAGATAAAATGTCGAACTAGGGCGAGATGACTAATGGGGTACCACAGGGCACGGTACTGACGCCAGTAATATGTTCATTTTCTGTTATATAATGAATAGACTAGGTATCTACGCAAAATTATTTGCTGATGATGCCGAGGTCATGAACTGTGTGAAATGTGTAGAGGAACGTATATTGCTATAGGATGACCTAGATAATGTTGTAGGGGTACAGCCATAGGAGAAAGATGAAATTTAATACAAAAAATATAAAACCTCAGAAATGAGGCAAAGAGAAACGGGGTCAACTAGGAATTATTAAAAAAAAATTAAAGAAGAAAAGGTTAATGAATCTTAATCAGGGATTATCTGTAGCCAGAAAATCATAATTTCATGGATCAAAATATAATACAATAAATATTCAAAATTCTGTTCTAACTCAAACTGGAAAATGCAGTAGAGTGTAATCACACACACACACACACACACACACACACACACACACACACACACACACACACACACACACACACACACAAACACACACACACACACACACACAAAAAAAAAAAAAAAAAACAATACAAAGGATAACAACTAAAATAATCCCCAGTTTGGCTGACACGATATATTAAGAGAGACCGTAAAAACTGGGACTATCCACACAGAAGAATGAAAGCATGAGAAGTGATATGATAATGATATTCAGAATAAAGAAAAGACAAAATGGACAGAGAAAATATGCGAAGAAAGAACAAAAAATGTTGCGACTATAATTTAAGAGAGATTTGACGAAAGAATTGAA
>NC_134814.1:13739644-13742144 GCF_046742065.1 Oratosquilla oratoria
AGTCGTATACAAGTATGTATATGTATGTGTACACACACACACACACACACACACACACACACACACACACACACACACACACACACACACACACACACACCACACACACACACACACACACACACAACACGCACACACACAATATATATATATATATGTATATATATATATATATATATATATATATATATATATATATATATGTATGTATGTATGTGTGTATATATGTGTGTGTGTATGTTGGGGGACTACGTATACCATTTTTTGCCCAACTGTACATATGAACAACTTTGTAAGTGCGTTTTATGTAAATTTCATTTCATGAATTCACACGTAATATATGATGATTTTTGCGTTTGAGTTTCACTGACAGGGAACCCAGAGCCCCACATTAGTTATCAATAGTCCTCGAGTTTTGGTGGTGGTGGTGGTGGTGGTGGTGGTGGTGGTGGTGTAGTGGTGGTGGTGGTACACAATAGTGATGATGGTGGCAACGGTGGTGGTGATAACAGTGGTGATAGTGGTAGTGACAGTATCGGTGATGGTTGTGTTGACAATATTGATGGTGGTTTTGACAGTGATGATGGTGGTGGTATTGATGGTGATTGTAGGAGGATGAGGATAAGGAGGAGGAAGAGGAGGAGGAGAAGGAAGAGAAGGAAGAGTAAGAGGAAGAGGAGGAGGAGCAGGAGCAGAAAGAAAACGGGGAGTGTGAGCACTTCCTTGCCCGTTTTCTTTATGTGACAAAGTCGGAGGAAATTGTCAAAAATTTACACACACAAAAGACCAAATGCCAGCCTCTTGAGACTGCACTTCCGAAGGTGATTCACTCCAACGTTCAAAAAAAAAAAAAAAAAAAAAAAAAAAAAAAAAAAAAAAAAAAAAAAAAAAATAAACCAAAAATTAAAAAAAAAAAAAAATAAAAAAAAATTTAAAATATTTAAAAAAAAAAAAAAAAAAAAAAAAAAAAAAAAATACGGTGGCTCAATAGATGGACGTATTGCAGGAT
The DNA here is from genome assembly GCF_046742065.1 of Oratosquilla oratoria. Classification (NCBI taxonomy): domain Eukaryota; kingdom Metazoa; phylum Arthropoda; class Malacostraca; order Stomatopoda; family Squillidae; genus Oratosquilla; species Oratosquilla oratoria. The sequence continues at coordinate 13,740,654 of NC_134814.1, forward strand.
GAACAATAACGTATTGCGCAATATGTTGCACCGCTAACTTGGACTCTAAAGCATTTCTCAAATAAAAGCTAGACCCTTTCTACTCTAAGCCACATCCCTTCCCACGATAACGAAAGACCATTCGCTCATTACTTTGTATTCTATTTATACAAAACTGAATGCAGATCTGTATCTCCACATTTAAAGCCATAATGTACATGCTGTAGTACAAAATAAACTGTAAATTGAAAATTGAAGTTGAAGGAGTATAGTAGAAACGGAATAAAAACGTTTACGAAACACCGTTTCCACATTAAATTTTCGTACTGGATCTTGCATAGTACCGGTTTATAATCTTAGTTATTTCTGTGTTACTTTTCCTTGCTGAGACAAAGAAAACCATGGACTGTTTGATGACGGAAAGCTTAATGAGATGATATCTCTGAACAGAATCAAACGAATCAGTTTGAGAATGATCAGTGTATTGGAAACCCCGCTCATCAACTCGGCTATACGAGGAAAGTGGGCTCAGCCTACGGTCATATTGAGTTGAAAATAACTATAATGGACCATTCACCGCAGCCATTTCCAGTTTGTTGTTAAGTCACGTTTCATATTATGTGTGTAATGCCCTCCACAGATATCCTATGCTATAACATAGAATATAATCTGGCTGTGTTACTAATTAGTGCACTCGTTATAGAGCAGAAAACGTTGGCGACGATAGCGATGATGTAATGATGCAATAATTGTGACGGTGAGCTTAAAATGAGTCGTAAATATTGTGAATATTGTGAGTGTAATGATGCTTCACAGATGGAGATAATGATGACTGATGATGATTCATGATGAATGATGATGACTGATGATGATTGATGATGGCTAATGATAGTTGATTATTATAGATGATGATGATGATGATGATGATGATGATGATGATGATGATGATGATGATGATGATGGTGATAATGATGATGATGGTGATAATGATGATGATGGTGATAATGATGATGATGATGATGATGATGATGATGATGATGATGATGATGATGATGATGATGATGATGATGATGATGATGATGATGATGATGATGATGATGATGATGATGATGATGATGATGATGATGAAAATACGAAGAAGAATGCGATGATAGTGATGACGATGAAAATATTTTGTTATCAGAATATTTCTAAAAGGTTTAGTCGTGTGTGGGTGTATTTTTTCTTGTGAATTACAAAGAATCAGTTATGGGTTCCGACGACTGATATATGCCCATAGGCCCTCGTCGACACCCACACAAAAACTACACAAGTAAAATATCGAGGTTGTCCGAGATCATAAAATCCAGGTTCCTCTTGCACCAAATATTACCTTTTCACTAAAGCCTTCTTTCCAACCCTCCCCAGAGTAAAAACCAGTTCAACTCAAGAAATCGACAGAATTTGAAAAGAGGGGGTGGGTGGGGAAGACGGCGTTTGACGAAACACGTTCCATGGAAAGTCCTACTCTTA
>NC_134814.1:13747144-13759644 GCF_046742065.1 Oratosquilla oratoria
ACACACACACACACACACACACACACACACACACACATACAGACACACGCACGCACACACGCACATGTACAACAAACCTGATCTGCTTCTACTCAGACTAATAGATATAATAGAAGAGAGAGATAGATGGGTAGATTGTGGCTATCTGGACCTACAAATTGATTAGACCAAAACTGGAATACGCAGCGACACTATGATCACCCAGTACTAAAAGGAATATAAGGAAACTAGAAACAATACAGAGGGCAACGACAAAGTTGGCACCAGCTCTTTCCAAATTAACATATGAACAAAGATGATCGAAATTGGAACTACCAACACTGGAGCAGAGAAGAGAACGAGGTGATCTACTGACTATATTTAGAATCATGAAAGGAATAGAAATCCTTGATACTAAAAAATCTTGACTTACTAAAAAATGACAATGGAAAAACAAGAGGTCATGAAAAGAAACTCAAAAAGGATAACTATAGAAGAGATCGGAAAAAGAATAGCTTCCCACACAGAGTGCTGGATACCTGGAATAACTTAGATAAAGAAACAGTGTGTGCAAATGCTATTCAAGATTTTAAGAAAAAACTTGATGCTGAAAGATACAAAGACGGGTCACCACGAGCATAGCTCCCTTCCCGTATAATACAACTAGGTAAACTAGGTAAATACACACACACACACACACACACACACACACACACACACACACACACACACACACACACACACACACACACACACATACACACACGAAACTAGTTATGACAAATTGGAGAGTAGATGATACACACGAGTGTTGTTCTTTTCCTGTATACTACAATTAGGTAAATACAATTATGTGAATAAACACGCACACACAAACATACACGCGCGAGACGCAAACACAAACATGCAATGAAAATAACATGGAGAGGGCCAGAATACCAAGAGATGTTTATGGACATTACTAAATTCTTAAAAAAAGAAACTATTGAAAAAGGACAACGCGTTCCTGCTAGGAGACTTCAACTGTGGGGAGTTGAACTAAGGAGAATGGAAAGCTGGTGGAGAAGTATCAAGTGGTATTACAATCTCAAATATAGCAATCTCCAACGTAATGACACAATGGGCCAAATATACAAGATTGAGAAAAGATGACACATCAGTCACGATAAATTTGCTGGGAAGGAACTAAATATTATCAGTTCTTTGAAATACATGTGTCCTATGTAAAACAGTGATTATATAGTTCCCCAGTTCTTTATCATTATAGGAAGTGTGAAAGTAAGCGGTGAGTTATACAGATAAGGAGGATACAACTTCTGAAAGGCAAAATTTATGTGCCTGAGGAATTTCGTTAGTGAAACAAAGTGGAGGGAGTTCATAAAGACGAAAGGAGTAGAGAAGAAAAGGGACGCCCTTCTGAATATTTGGAAATTATAATTATTACTGGAAAAATACGCCCTAAACTCAAGACCTCGAGAACATTAATGGATGGATTGGTTCAGAGAGAGAGAGAGAGAGAGAGAGAGAGAGAGAGAGAGAGAGAGAGAGAGAGAGAGAGAGAGAGAGAGAGAGAGAGAGAGAGAGAGAGAGAGAGAGAGGTAGAAAGAAAGAAATTACGCATAGAAAGCTGGAGAAAAAGGGACCAATAAAGCAAGAAATGTTTGCAAGAAGCCAATGCTACTCTAAGTCTACATTGTATATTCAGATCTTGATCACAGCGCATATTTCATGTTTATATCTAGACTACATAAGTGATCGTAGTTAAAGATATATCGGATGGTCAAGCGTTGCTTGCTTCTAAATTTAAGGAATGTTCATGCAACTAAATCATACTATTTCCTTCCAAACCAAACCTTATGTCTATGAAATTTATCTTTGTATCATACGAGATACAACTTAATGACCGAAAAATTATGGTTCCTGTTGCATTACCTGTGTGCTCAACATAAGAGAATAGAATATAATTACTTGGTGGATTTTTCACATCCCATTGAACTTAAAAACAAATGAATAAATACAAAAGATAATACCTCTTCACCCCCGTCCCGATGACGGGTGGTGATGGATACGGAGCTGACTAGTGTAGGGCTTATGGTCTCTTGCAATCGCCTTCATTCTTATGTTCTTATGTTCTTATATGACCTGGCGTCTTCTGGGCTCCAGCCAGAGCTTCTGGAGGAGGCTTCTGCCAATCTACCGATCTCAAGATGACCCCTATTCATCTTCAACAGTCCAACTCAATGGTGTCCAGCTATTGCTCTGACAATACTAGGAAACATCTTCCCTGCCAATTTGCATATAGTTCTCTCTATTAGGAATTTCTCATATATGGAATTCTCCCATATTCGGAATAAATCATTCTGAAGTACAGTTACCAGAAATGATTCTTAGTGTCTTCGTATTTTTTCGAAAATCTTTTTCGTTCTCAATGTTGAAATATTCCAAGTTCATTATGCACCTCTACTGGATTGAAGGTATTAGTATTACTCTATTTCGTTGCACATTGAAAGTTTATTCATTGTAATGGAAGACGGTTTTAGTCAGCTAGAATACACAGAACTTGGGGTCAGGTTTTCAATTGTTTTATAAATCCCTCGCAACTTTTTTTTTCAAAATCTACCTCTTTATTCGAATAAAATCGATTTGCATTGAACAAAAAAAATGTAGATAACACCATCGTAATGAAGAGCCAACTCAATGTAGACATCAGCTTCAATTCCCTCGATATTCGCGATTACTCAATATTCGCGATCACTTGGTGAATACAACCATTTTATCGTTCAAAAAATCAAGTAAATACCTAAATGATTTAACTGCAAATAGGAATTAAAATTATTCGTCCGATGTATCACAGTATAGCGACGGTAAAAACAGCATTGACGAAGTGAACGAACGACGACTATGTGGACGAATGACCAAGGGAATAGATTATAAAGTGATTGAGTGAATGAGGGAACGAGTGAATGAGTGAGGGAATGAGTGAGCGAGTGGGTGAGAGGGTGAATAAGTGAATGAATAAGCAAATGGATGAGATAGTGGGCGAGTATTTGAGTGAATGTGTGAGTGAAGGAATGTTTGAATGCATACACGTGTGTTTGCGTTTGTGTGTGTTTGTGTGTGTGTGTGTGTGTGTGTGTGTGTGTGTGTGTGTGTGTGTGTGTGTGTGTGTGTGTGTGTGTGTGTGTGTGTGTGTGTGTGTGTGTGTGTGTGTGTGTGTGTGTGTGATTCACCTTGGTCTTTGGATCACGTGTTGGACTCGTGATCGATAGCTATTTCCCTCCCGGAAGAGAGCTCAGAGCTCGTATGACCGATCTATGGGTAATGCTATAACTTTACACACACACACACACACACACACAACTCCCCGCCCACGAGAGTTGGAGTAACGGATCGAAGCGAAGCGATACTGAATTAATTTCAGCCCTGGGCAGGATTCGAACCAGGTACCCTCGGCACCGCCGTACTGACAGTCTTGGACTCTACCAACCGCGCCACCGAGTCGTGTGTGTGTGTGTGTGTGTGTGTGTGTGTGTGTGTGTGTGTGTGTGTGTGTGTGTGTGTGTGTGTGTGTGTGTGTGTGTGTGTGTGTGTGTGTGTGTGTGTGTGTGTGTGTTTGTGTGTGTGTGTGTGTGTGTGTGTGTGTGTGTGTGTGTGTGTGTGTGTGTGTGTGTGTGTGTGTGTGTTTGTGTGTGTATGTGTATGTTTTTGTGCGTGAGTGTCTGTGTGTGTCTGTCTATGGGTATTTACGTGTGTACGTGTGTGTGTGCGTGTGAGTGTGTTCGAGTTTGCTTGTGAATCTGGGTGTGAGTGTGCTTGCGAGTGTGTGTGCGCGTGTGGGGGGTGCGCGTGTTTGCGTGTGTGTGCACTTGTGTCAACGATTATATCTTCATACATATATGCGTACGATTGCGTGAATAAGTTTGTGTCTGCATCTGCGTGTATTCGAGTGTGTGTGTGTGTGTGTGTGTGTGTGTGTGTGTGTGTGTGTGTGTGTGTGTGTGTGTGTGTGTGTGTGTGTGTGTGTGTGTGTGTGTGCATGTATACATGTGTATATGTATGGTGTGTGTGGGTAGTTTCGTGTGGCACAGTATCAAAGACATTTTCAAATTCCAGATATGCCAAAGGAACGTTTCTTGTTTAGCAGCTTGATATCAATACTGTAGGATTAAGTAGGATAGCGATATCATTGATCCAAAGGAACTTACCCTGTCACGCACATTTCCGTAGCAATTTTTTTTAAGCATTAGAAGAAAGCAAACGTCTTAGACACAAATGACAAGTCACTTTTTTTTTCTTTTCATCCACTGCAAAAGTCTATAGTTTTCTCTACAAAAAGAAACTGTTTAAGAACCAGTTTCAAGTGTATATCAACCTTTCATCCAACGAGATAAAAGACTTCATACCACATCCCCTCAAAGCGTCTGAAACTATGATGAGTGTATTTGTTAGGCAGTTGTTTATTTAGAGAGTGAATTTTACTGACTGGAAACCCGCTGCCCCACAGGGGCTGGTAACAGTCCTCGGGCACTCTCATAGACCTGTCTGGGAAGAAACTTGGGACCAGTCTGTGCAGTATTGTTGAATAGGTTCTATGTTACCTGTTGCAATATGTAGAAAGAAGAAAATGCCGATTATTAGCTCTACCTGTGCCAGAAGGTAGAGAGAATACGGAGTTCACATAACGAAATCTTGGGTTCGGTCCGAAGATCGAGTGACAGCCCTTCGGGGTTGCACTCCAGAGGGTGGTAAATGGGCCGACGGGTTTTGTAAATGGGTAGCCTGGAGATGTTTCCCTATACGGGACTCGAAACTGGTCCTTGTTTGGTGGCAGATTTTATAATTATTTCAGTCATTTTTCCTAGGACTGAGGTTAGGATTATGGACCTGAAGTTTCCTGAATTTTGTTTTCCGCTCTTTTCGAAGCACTGAAATAACGTCTGCTATTTTCATTCTCTCGGTACATCCCCGATCGTCATACGTTTTCTATTTTTTATATAATTCTGGATGGATTTAACAATTTTGTTTTTTTAAATTCGAACCGCCAGAACTTGGTGTTTCATTAACTTTGAGTTTATAGATTTTCCAATATGTTTTTCTGTATATTTTCAAAAGAGAATTTTGACTTAGCGTATCATATGATTTATACAAGTTTTCGTTTTTTTTTTCTTTATGAATATGAAACTAAAAATAACTGTTCGATATCATGAGTACCTCTGCTTCAGTGTTCACGTTGATTACTGTGGTTATTAGTGAACCAGAGTCTGTACTAAAACAGACCAAGTATAGGCACGTCATAAATAGCCCAATCATATTGCCACATGATCAAATTCAACATTATATCCTCTCAGTAAAATTGACAGCTATAGGTTCACCATTTCCTAGGAAGACCTACCATCCCTTTTCAATCAATCAATCTCAATCTGCTCTTTCGTCTCTTTGTTCTTTCGGTTATCGGTTCCTCTACAATGCTTTCGTCAACTCGCTCGTCCGACCACACTCGCCCCTGCTCCCCATCTGACCGAACGGATAGTGACCTCTGGCACCACAGGACATAGAAACATTTAGGACTTTAAAACATTCCTGGTCTTTTCCATATAAAGTCAGATTGATAGATAGGTTGATAGATATACAAATGAAATAATAGACCTCCTGAATAGCCTGTCGGGAGTATTGAACTGAATAATTTGCGGTATGATCGACTTGAATTGTCTAAAAGAGGGATCGATTCGAGTGAGACACAGTAATAGATGAGATGCAAACACGAACAAAGAGCAGACGGCCTCAGCAACTCCAAGATGATCACGTGAGGCACAGCAACAGAAGAAATGCGGAAAAGAATGAGAGTCATACTACCCAATATGCATATGTTCAATTAAAGATAACCTACATTTCTAGAGACGCATTTATTTGTTTTAATAATGAAAGAGAGGGTGGCAAAAGCTTTGAAAGAGAAAAATGTCAATAACACGCAAGAAATGTGCATTTAATTTTCTTGTTTCTTTTTCATATCAGGTTATGAAAACATAAACCGGGGTAACAAGACGCCGGAGGCATTGGTAGCCGCAGTCCACTAGGGCCGAAGGCCGAAGCCACGGCATAACCGGGGAAGGCGAAGCCGGGGCTCGCCGAAATAACATCTGCTTGAGATCTCACCGCAGCGTCGGAGATCAACATATCCTTTTTCAATTAATTTTTTCGGAATAAGGAAGAGAGGGCTACAGCACTGAAGATTACTGTCTGTTTCTTGTAGAGTTTCAAACATTTTGCTATTTTGCTACGTTTTTCGAATTTATTATTATCATTGATCTAAAGGAACTCCCTCTGTCACGCACACTTCCGTAGCATTTCTTTTAAGTATTAGAAGAACGTAAGCGTCTTGGACAAATGTAACCAAATCACTTTTTCTTTCCACCCACGACAAAATACTACCGTTTCCTCAACAAAAAGTAAGTCTTTAAGAAACTGTTTCCTCAAGTATACATCATCTTTTCACCCCACGAGATAAAGGACTTTATACTACATCCCCTCAGCAATAAGCAAACAAACTAACCAATGAACATACACATAAATATGTAATCAGAGCAAAAAATAAAGACTAAATGAATAATCAAATTAATAAACAAGTAAATAAATGAACAATAAAATGAAAATAAAAACTTTGATAGAGTAGTATTGATCCTATAAAATGTCCTACATGTCTCACATTATATATTTTTTCCCTCTTCCAGATATATGGGTGATGCGGCAGTTTGGGATACGTGTGAATAGGGACCTATGAACAAATATAACTTGAATTACCAGTGTAACAATACTAATCCTCGTTATTACTAGAATTTCAAGAGGCGAGAAACCAAACGTAGGCGGTTCGAATCCCCATGATTCAGTGAGTGACCATAGGGCTTACAAGATTAAGTCCCGAAGTTCCGACAAATGCTCACATATTTTTGTTGTTATGGACTATAATTTACCGTTGGTTCTATAAGTTTTCATATACTTAACCGCCTCGCTGTCCGGACAATGGAAAACCAGTGGATAGAAAAGGACATTTGAGGCGTCCAGAAACAGAGGGGCATCCCCGCCACTTTAACAGATTTCGAGTTAAGCACGGATCGTGAAAGATGCAAGCCTCCTCTATATATGTATGCGTGCTTAACTCGAAACCAACAAAAGTGGCGGAGATACCCCCTCTGTTTCTGGACGCCTCAATTTTGTCCACGTCTGTACTCACCTGTGACAAGGATTCTCGCAGAGTTCGAGTTTCTGTGGGGGTTGTGGTCGAGGAGGTGGCTGACGGTGCAGGAGACGTGGGCGTAGGCGTCCGAAGCTGTGACGCCTTCGACGATGAGTTCACCGGAAGGAAGCACCCAATATCGGCCTTCTGCAGGAAGAAGAAGAAGACCAGTTAGCGAAAGAATATATCCTAGACTTCTGGAATGGCCTTGTCTATTAAATAGAGTCTATTAGAGAGTAAGAGTCTATAAGAGAGTCTGTAAGAGTCTGTAAGAGAGTAAGTCTATTAGAGAGTAAGAGTCTGTAAGAGAGTCTGTAAGAGAGTCTGTAAGAGTCTGTAAGAGAGTAAGTCTGTAAGAGAGTAAGAGTCTGTAAGAGAGTCTGTAAGAGTCTGTAAGAGAGTAAGTCTGTAAGAGAGTAAGAGTCTGTAAGAGAGTCTGTAAGAGTCTGTAAGAGAGTAAGTCTGTAAGAGAGTAAGAGTCTGTAAGAGAGTATATAAGAGTCTGTAAGAGAGTAAGTCTATTAGAGAGTAAGGGTCTGTAAGAGAGTCTGTAAGAGAGTATGTAAGAGTCTGTAAGAGAGTATGTAAGAGTCTGTAAGAGAGTAAGTCTATTAGAGAGTAAGCGTCTGTAAGAGAGTCTGTAAGAGAGTCTGTAAGAGTCTGTAAGAGAGTAGGTCTGTAAGAGAGTAAGAGTCTGTAAGAGAGTCTGTAAGAGAGTAAGTCTGTAAGAGAGTAAGAGTCTGTAAGAAAGTCTGTAAGAGAGTCTGTAAGAGAGTCTGTATGAGTCTGTAAGAAAGTCTGTAAGAGAGTCTGTAAGAGAGTCTGTAAGAGAGTCTGTAAGAGTCTGTAAGAGAGTAAGTCTGTAAGAGAGTAAGAGTCTGTAAGAGAGTCTGTAAGAGAGTAAGTCTGTAAGAGAGTCTGTAAGAGAGTCTGTAAGAGTCTGTAAGAGAGTAAGTCTGTAAGAGAGTAAGAGTCTGTAAGAGAGTCTGTAAGAAAGTCTGTAAGAGAGTAAGTCTGTAAGAGAGTAAGTCTGTAAGAGAGTAAGAGTCTGTAAGAGAGTCTGTAAGAGTCTGTAAGAGAGTAAGTCTGTAAGAGAGTAAGAGTCTATAAGAGAGTTTGTAAGAGTATGTAAGAGTCTGTAAGAGAGTAAGTCTGTAAGAGAGTAAGAGTCTGTAAGAGAGTCTGTAAGAGTCTGTAAGAGAGTCTGTAAGAGAGTAAGTCTGTTAGAGAGTAAGAGTCTGTAAGAGTATATCAGAGACACATGCAGAGGGTATCTTACAAATTTGCCATTATTGAACAGCTTTTACTTTGTAGTTTTATTAGAACAATTGTTCATATGGCTTTCGTACACGAAAACAAGGCTTATCTAATCATGCACCATTATTCACGAAGCCATCTTGAATCTATAAAAAAAAATAGCATATAAGGAAAAATGGTTGTGTATTCGGCCTTTTAGGGCACCCTGTTCTGGCTACAATTAGGAAATTTCATCCAATTGAGGTAAGTTCCCCAACAGGCACCTCTGCAGAAGATGACTCTCTTCCTTATATTTTTGTCTTTTCATTTTTCTGTCTTAATAACGAAAAAAACAACAACGTAAAAATAAATTATATATTGTAACACGTCCATTTTCACACTGATAAATGTGTTAACAAGAAAAGTTTGAAAGAGATACGATACATTTTGGTGGTATACTGTGTTACGCCATATTAATATCAAATTTGAGCCTTCGATGGGTTTATGGAAACGCCATGAATTCAAATTCCATTGTTGACTAAAGAAAAGATTCTAATCCATGCACACTAACCTTAAGGTAGGTTTCTCGCCTACGAATGTGGTCAACTACCCATTTACATATCATATTATTGAACTTTAATGAGGCCTAATACAAAATTTCATTTATTCTATTTACTACCACAGTCTGCTCAAAATCGAGGTTTTGTATGTAAGCTGGTTTAGGGGGTGGGGACTTGGTATAGGAAAGCTGATCTTAAGAGTGAGAATGATAGTCTACATCTCATCCACGACACAATAGTACTCTTTCGTAGTTGTTTCTTTTATACCATCACCTCTGCTTGACGAGCGTAGATTTTTTTTTTTTTTTTTTTTTTTTTTTTTTTTGTATCCATCCCGTCTAAAGTCGTGGAGGTTAACGGAATGAATGAGGCCTGGTCCACATTCAGTATACGCTTCTCGTACATCCCGATTTTTTTCATTCTCATTTCGGGAACATAAGAACATAAGAATGAAGGAGACTGCAAGAGACCATAAGGCCTACACTAGGCAGCTCCGTATCCATCACCACCTGTCATCCCCATCCATAAAGTTGTCTAATCGTTTCTTAAAACAACCGATAGTTTCAGCGCTTACTACATGGTTACTAAGTTTATTCCATTCGTCGACCACCCTATTAGTAAACCAATTCTTCCCTATTTCCTTTTTAAATCTAAATTTGTCCAGTTTATAACCATTACTGCGAGTCCTGCCCTGTTGTTTTAATATGATGACCCTGTTTGCATCACCCTTGTTAAAGCCTTTGATCCACTTGAACACCTCTATTAGATCACTGTTGGGGAGTAGGATGCCTCAACAGTTAGGTCATTATAACAGGGGGCCATTGCATCAAATATTCGTATGACAAAGAAGGACATTTGTCTCCGTGTCCAGAAACTTCTTGTGCTTCATCTGATGTATTCACTTGGTCTTTGGATCACGTGTTGGACTCGTGATCGACAGCTATTTCCCTCCCGGAAGAGAGCTCAGAGCTCGTAGGTCCGATCTATGGGTAATGCTATGACCTTGCACACACACACACACACACCCAACTCCCCGCCCACGAGAGTCAGAGTAACGACCCGAGGCACAGCGATACCGAAATAATTTCGGCCCTGGGCAGGATTCGAACTGGGTACTGGGAGCACTTCTACTTCCCAGATCAGCGCTCTACCAACCGTGCCACAGTGTTGGAAGTGAGGTGCCTAAAGTTTTCCCCTTCTTGGAAGAATAGCGTTGGTTCGTTAGTCACATCCTTGCATACCTTCCGAAGCATTTGGTCAGTGAGATCCCTTTTCTCGTCATTTCTCATGCAGATGAATCCACACCGCATAGTTTGAATTAAACTGTGTACCACAGGAAATTTTGTTAGGCAACCTATTCAATGGCCATCCATACCTCAGGGCAATGGCATGCGTGAAGTCTTTTTTGTTCAGGTTGAATCCCTTTGCTCTGATTGGTAATGCTGTCAGCCAATTGGACTCTCCATCTTCTTGTGCCATTGCTTGCTTTCTTTTCATATAATTCGATAGCTGATCCGAAAGGGTGCAAAACTCCTTCTGCCTCACTACCCTGCCCTTTGATGTTTCTTCTAATTTCTCTGATTTCAACCACGTTGATCTTGTGAGACGATGTTGTTTGTCAAGGAGGATGTGAGTTTCAGAGAGTTTTGGTGTTCTATGTTTGCAAGGTTAAACGGGTTTGAGATGCCTAGCCCTCTCGTTCTTAGTGGAAGTTCAATTAGTTTTCTTTCCTGTTTGTTTGATGTCGTCTGTTGGTGATGGCCGGAATTAGTTTTTTTTCTCTCTCTCTCTCTTTTCTTATGATTTCTTCAAGAGGACTTGTAGTTTGATGATGTTCGGTACCGTCCGATGTAATTCCACTTGTGTTTAACAACATGTATGAATGTGGCATATGCCGCTTGAGGTTCAGTCTTTGCGAAGATGACTATTACAGCTGCAGCTTTTGCATCGGCTGACGCCGCCGCCGCCACTGCCACCACCACCACCACCACCACCACCACCACCACCACCACCACCACCACCACCACCACCACCACCACCACCACCACCACCACCACCACCACCACCACCACCACCACTATCACCACCACCAATATCACCACCACCACCAGCACTATCACCACCACCACTATCACCACCACCATCACTATCACCACCACCACCACTATCACCACCACCACTATCACCACCACCACCACCACTATCACCACCACCACCACTATCACCACCACCACCACTATCACCACCACCACCACCACCACTATCACCACCACCACCACTACTACTGCCATTTTACCTGGATGAAGCGAAGGCCGGAGAGTCCTGGTGTCGACGGACCAGGAGGCAACGCTGACGAAACGGGCCACCGAAGGCGGAACGTCGCACTTGAAGACGACGGGGGCGCCCACCGTACCTGTAGCGTCGCTCACCTCGACTTCGTAGCGTTGCACCACAACTGCAGACGAAAAGAAAGAAAATATATTAATACACAAAACTATATAAAAATGTGTATTAGCATTTCGTTGGCTCTAACAAACGCATACAATATACTTGTGTCTATATGGACAATACAAAGCCAGATCAGTCACAAGGGTAGTAGAGGAGATTTAAGGAGGGCAGTAGAAAGGAAGGATAGTTGATGTTAATAGTGATCTTCATTTCTTTTAAAGTGGAAATTATTCCACAACAAGAAAACAATGATGCGTGACTCTGGGTCGTAGGGGTGTCATAAAACATGGGTAGTGTATATATAAACTATTAGAAAGAACATTATATATCGTCTGGTCACTGCAGGAACTCTATTCCCTGCTATGGAACGAGGACGATTACTTGGATGTAGTATACCTACGAGACGGGCGTCGGAGAGAATCATCTCCCAGAAGCCCGTCTTCAAAGCCCATGAACACCTTTGCCTTGACCTGGTGGTGCAGCCTCGAGGGGATGACACTCGGTATGCTAACCGGAATCCCAAGCTATATAATTATTAGCTCCTATTTTCCTTCATAATTTTACACGAGGGGACCTTGCAACAGGCAGCCAGTGTCTTCCTAATGCTACGGTAAGTTTGTGTTATAGGAACAATCCAACATTGATACACGCACATCGCAAACTACATCGCTTCTTTCTAGAAAATTATATGGGAGAACCCGGGGAATGCTGCCAACCTCCGTTGTGTTACAGGTCTTCAGTCAGTAAACGTTGAAGCGCAGGGATGACCCGTCATCCAGGAGGTGCTCAGATAAGAGGGAGGGTGGAGGGGTGTGGAGTGTATTCAGGGATGGAATGGGTGGAAATGATTTTATCTCTTTCCCTTTTTGGCTACCTCCCTTGTAAGGGGGAAAAAAGCCTTGGTATATGTATGTATTATATCGGTATTCATTATGGAACAAATCACACGCTACAGCAAAGTATTTTAGATAATCAAATCCGGCCGTAGCCAAGCTTCGATCCCGGGTTCCTGAGGTCACGCGTTCCGAAAGATACCGTGACCTTAC
>NC_134814.1:13764644-13769644 GCF_046742065.1 Oratosquilla oratoria
CCAACCGATTCAAAATGAGCCAATCAGTGCACAGTGCTACGGTTGAAAAAAACTACTGGATCAGATGTGGAAAACACTTCGAAACACGCTCACTGTAAGTATTCAATAGCTACATTCCATATAAGGAATCTCATCCAAAATGAGTCCATATATGGACCGAATTGTGGGTAATACAATGACTTTACATACACAACCAGACCCTTGCCCAACAGTAATTTTGTTGTGTTTTTCTAAGCGGAATTTTAACTCAGTTCACTGAATCAGCGGTCGAGAACAGTATGTGTGTTTCTTCGTGTGTGTCTTTGTATGTGTAGTTGTGTTTGTATGCATGTGTGTTTGTATTTGCATGAGCTTTATATGTGCGTCAGTGTCTATGCGTATGCGTTTGTGTGTGTCTATATGTGTCTTTAAGTGTCTGTGGGTGTCTGTGCGTGCGTGTGCGTGCGTGCGTGTGTGTGTGTGTGTGTGTGTGTGTGTGTGTGTGTGTGTGTGTGTGTGTGTGTGTGTGTGTGTGTGTGTGCGTGCGTGCGTGCGTGTGTCTGTCTGAGCGTATGTGTCTCTGTCTGCGCTTGTGCGTCTAAGAGAGCTTATGTTTGGACATCTGTAATTCACCATCGTCTTGGATCACGTGATGGACTCTTGACCGACACTTATCCTGACACATGAGACCTCACAGCTTGCATATACAACAATTAATTGCCCAAAGGTGACAGTAACGAATGCCAGTGTTAGTGAGGATTTCGAGACCCTGAACGTGGCTTGAACTCGGGTATGCGCCGTAGCAGGCCCTTGACGCTAACCACTACAGTAGCAAGTTATGTACACGGACGTACGTACGTATGTGTATGTCTGTTTGTGTGAGCTTATGTGCGAGCGTATATGCTTTCGTGCGTATGAATTTGTTCGTAAAGGCACTTGTACAAGCGATGTAATTTTATTGGAGCGCTGAATGGGAAAAGGTGTAAATAAGGAAGTAGAGGAACTGAATAATAAAAAGTAATATACACAAAAAATAAATAAAAAAGGCAAATGGAAAAGAAAGAAAAGATCTTTGAATCACAATTTCATGGCAAAGAAAAAGTTCAATAAAATGAAAGAAAACGAGAGAGGGAGAAGAGTAAAAAGGAAAATGGGACACAAAAGTAGAACAGGAGAGGAAGAAAATAGCTGGTAAGATATGTGAAGAGGAGAATAAAAGAAAAAACGAAAAAATAAAACGACCTTCAAACAAAAGAAAAAATATATAGTGAAACAGACGCGGAGGAGAGGATGCAAGAGTTCAAAGAATTCCAAACGAATCCTTCATGATATTAATCATTATAAGAGAGAAACTATTAAGACCAAACGACAGGTGCCTGCTAGCGGTGGTCTCGTTAGATGGACGTCGGAGAGGATCGTCTCCTCGGCACTAATTTTTGAAAACTAAGGAGAGGGAAAAGAACTCCTTTTTTCACAAGGAAATCTGACAACTTACAAATAATCTCCTCTTCCTAGCTGGTGACACCACAACACATTACAGACGAACGAAAGTAAGCACTTCTTCTTTAACCAGGTTGTTAATGTGTGGAATTTGTTACCTTCCACTGTCGTTGAAAGTAACACAATAACAACATTTAAGAAATCGCTTAGATAAATACTTGGAATCTAATCCGCAAATAAAATACCATCCTTTGCAATAAAAGATATGGCAATCCGGCATTTAATTGCAATTCGATTGGATAGTGGTAGCAGTAGTGCTAGTTCATCTTCTATCGCCTAGTTGCCCTGTTTTCTTAATTGTAGTTTAGTTTAGTTAATACAAACAACCTCGTTAGGGCCAGTAGGCCTGCTGTTGTTTGTTCTTCCTTTGTGTTCCTTTGTGTAGCTCCCTAGCTGGTGACACCACAACACATTGCAGACAACGTTCCAAAATATCCTCCCAGCAAGATCTATAGGAATGCCCAAGTACCGTTGCTAGCAAATGTAGTATTGTGGGCAACGGTTGTTAAGAACCTATGAATGGATTGAGCCGCTTAATCTGTTAGCATTTTTTTTTCTGATTAATACTAAACTATTTTGCTAAGTTGATGGAATAGTGGAAATAATTGCTGTCTCGAGTCTTTCTGACCGGGAACCAGTGGCCCTACAGTGCTCAGACCATCATGGGGCTGTGCATGCGTGCGTGCGTGCGTGCATGCTTGCGTGCCTTTATAATCACCGGCTGATAGGTAACTGAAGAAGTGTGAGGCCAAAGGAGCAGTCGCCGGTTGTCAGCTCTCTTTATGTAAATATATAAATAAATGAATAAATAAATATATGAATAAATAAATATATATGAATAACTAACAAATAAATGAATAAATAAATAAATAAATAAATTGACAGGATACCTAAAGCTGACAGAGACCTTGTCCCAGTCCGGAGGCCAAAGCCAACCCCAAGGAGCTTCACCTCCACAGGGAGCTGAGGATGCTGAAGACGAGCGGGGAGGGGGAGGGGGAGGGGGATAGGGTGGAGATATTCATCTTCGACGTTCATTTTGCATGACCACCACAAGCATGCACCTATCATTGTTCGCAACGCAAATAACACCGGGTTACGAAAAAACAACAACAAATAGATAGATAAAAAAACAAATAAAGATAAGTAAATAAATAAATAAATGAATAAAATAATAAAGATAATAATAGAAATTGTAAGTTGTCTATGTTTTTTCAACTGAATTCGGATTATTTTGCACCGCTGAATCCAAAAATGACATCCATTTTTCTCAATCAGGTCAGGTTTTTATGCTAATTTGATTTTGAAAAATCTGATCTTCTGACTAAATCGGTTACATTTTTGTGACATTATCAGTTGATTTTCGTTAATATTTCTCATCCAAAAAAGGTTTAAAAAAAAAAAAGCAATTCTAACAGAATGTATTTATTAAATGTTACAAACTTCAATTTCTGTAAATTGAATAAGACATTGATAAAGGTAAGTACATGTAAATTGAACGTTATGTCGTCATTGTGCAATATTCAGGGCATAAACTTCCATTTCTTCAAACACCTCGAATGGTCAGCAGCAGGGATGTCTTTCTTCAGAGTCCAACAGTAATTAGCCATCATGACCGCAATCCAGCGTCCCTGATACCAAGTCTCTATCTCCCTTGCTCATTACTCATTGTTTCCTGATTCTCAGGAAACCGAACCATATGTGAGAAAAAGTAATCCATTTTGATGCTCATGTTGCATCCAAGGTTTCTGAAAGCAGTCAGCATATTGGTGGCAAGTTATGTATAGTTCCTGGCCTCGTTGTTGTCAAGAAAGTTCTTCAATACCAGAACAAAAGCCTTCCATGCTTCCAGCTCCACTTCGTTCATTGAGTTTTCAACCTCAGGATCTCTGATGAGCTGACGGATTTGAGAATCATCAAAGATGCCAACTTTCAACCTCTCTATGCTTAATCCTGAAAAAGCATGTCACAAGTAAGTGAAGCAGCCACCATCCTTGTCTAGAGCTTTGGTGAACTGTTTAATCAAGCCGAGCTTGACGTGCAACGGTGGGAAGAGTATCTTGTCTCTGTCTACCAGAGGATTGTCGATGTTGACATTCCTTGCTCTGCTAGGCACCGATTCCTCCCGCAGAGGCCAGTCCTTCTTTGTGTAATACTGAGTAATGT
This sequence comes from Oratosquilla oratoria, assembly GCF_046742065.1. NCBI lineage: Eukaryota > Metazoa > Arthropoda > Malacostraca > Stomatopoda > Squillidae > Oratosquilla > Oratosquilla oratoria. The sequence goes on from NC_134814.1 coordinate 13,768,290, forward strand.
CCCTACTACCCCACATGCACAGAAAGCATAGGTACTTGGTGAAAACCGGACTGTTGTCCCGACAAAATATTCACCATCTTCAGGTCAACACAAATAAGCCACTCATGCTGATCATAACAAATTTTCTCCGGTACATACTTCACCGCTTCATACTTCTCCTTCAGTGTAGTCGAGTAAGCAAGGGGTACAGAGGCAAACTGGTTGCCGTTGTGAAGCAGAACACATTTCAGCGATCGCTTGCTGCTGCTAATGAACAGTCTCCGATCTTTGAGTTCATACTGTGGAACTCCAGGGTTGTGCAGAAGCTGAGCAATAGCTGTACAGTACATCAAGTCCTTCTTTTCAATGAAAAAACGGAAGAACTCTTGATGTCTGTTCCGGTAAAATGTGATGCGAACACTGCCAAAGAGGAGGTTCTTTTCCTTCAACCTGGATGTCAATAGCTCGGCAGAGGACTTTGACAAGTTGAGATCGCGAACTAGATCATTTCTCTCCTTTTTGGAAAACAGATGTCGAGCATCATCGTTAAGAACCACTTCTTTTTCTTCATCTTCTGGAACATTGGAGGAATCTTCGTCACTGATGTCAGGAAGTTCTCCAAAGATAGGTACAGGAACTTCATCACAGTGAGCTACAGGACGATGCGACGTGCTGATTCAGGATCAGGATACTTGAGGCTGCTTCAGTTTTTTTCTGTTGACCCCAGTCACATCAATAGCACAGAAATAGCAGTCAGTGATATGTTTTGTCGACAAAACATATCACTGACTGACCATGGCACAGAAATAGCAGTCAGTGATATGTTTTGTCGACAAAACATATCACTGACTGACCATGGAAAATCCAAACTTCAGACAAACTCTTCTTACTTTTGGTCCACCGGAGCAGATACTCGGTGCATCACTTGCATACCATGTGTGTTGCGCCCAAGCTTTATCCTGGTTCCCAAGTTTAATACCAAAATAAGAATGGTAACCACGCTTTAAGAAACTTGTGAATTGATTCCTATTAGGTACAATGATGTATTCACCGCAGATGTAACAGAATACGCCAGGCTTAATTGTACAAGAACTAGTCAAAGCCATTTCATATAATATATATAAAAACAAACAATTAGTCATAAGTTGGCACATGCAAAATCTTCGGAATTCGTTTATTGCAATAAATATGAAAGAATTTCCCATCATATCACGTGGAAATACCCGTGCATATAAACAAAAACGTCAAAAAACAAAAATGTAACTTACTTCACAAAATTACCTTATTGAGCAAAACCAATGTAATTTTTGAATTTAGCCTATCAAAATGATCCTAAATCAGCTAAAAATTTTAAACAATAAATTTTGTGTTGATCA
>NC_134814.1:13777144-13779644 GCF_046742065.1 Oratosquilla oratoria
GAGACCATAAGTCCTACAATAGGCAGTTTTTCACTTTGTATGGGCTTTAACAAGGGTGACTCAAACAAGGTCATCATATTAGGACAACAGGGCAGGGATCGCAGTAATGGATTTTAATTGGACAAATTTAGATTTAGAAAGGAAAAAAATTGTTCACCAATAGAGTGGTTGATGAATGGAATAAACTTAGTAACCATGTAGGGAACAGTGAAACTATCGGTTGTTTTAAGAAAAAGTTAGACAACTTTATGGATGGGGATGACAGGTAGTAATTAATATGAAACTGCCTAGTGTAGGCCTTATGGTCTCTTACAGTCTCATTCATTCTTATGTTCTTATATCTTACATCGGTAATGGTGTTCAGTTTTAATGTATGAAACATAATCACGACAGATATTTTTTAGAAAGTTGAACTAAGATCTTCAAGAAATCTTTACAAAATCTTCAAGATAACAAACCCAGAAATTGAGTCTAATCTCTTTGATTTTTTTTCCAAAGTTTTAAATACTTTTTATTTACAAACAATTTCGCGATAATTCTAACCATAATAAGTAGTTGTCATACAAGCTGCCAATCATACCATTTCTTACAAATGCTCGTAGTCAGCCTGAAGCCGTCATTTATTCTTGATGAGGAAACGAAATATGTGTCGACCTACATTTTCCAATTACTACAAGACTTTCAAGAACGAATTGCACGGTAGGCCGCGCGATAGCCCAGCGGGTACCGTGTCGAACTAATGACCAGGTGGTCGTGAGTTCGATGCCTGTGATCCACTGTGTGCCATGTCGCATTCGTTCCCGACAGTCCTGTTTAGGCGGAAGGTAACCTAACATCAGAAAAAAAAAATATATATATATATATATATATATATATATATATATATATATAATAATAATAATAACAAAAATAATAATAATAACAATGAATAAAATAAAATAAATAAATAAATAGATAATTAACTAAATAAACAAATAAACGAAATAGATAAATAAATAAACAAATAAAAATTAAATAAATGAATGAAAAAAAAAGTGTTTGCCGCAACTAGCAAGGCCTTGCTCTACCAGCAGTTTCTCATCTTCACTATCTGGGAGTGGGATTGCGATATTAATAATTTACACGGTACAAAAAAAGTCGTAAGTAAATATAAGACTTAATAAATTATGAATTCGGTATCCTTTTGCACTAAAAGAAATCTACTTTCCCACAATGCTGAGGGCTATCTCTTCTCTTCCTCCTCCTCCTCCTCCCCTTTCTCGTCAGCCCTTTTTACCGTTTCCATATATTTTCATCTTTATTTCACTATTTTATTCGTTTGCTGAAATCACAAAGCATCCTTGATTATCCATTATATCTATGAAATGAATTGAAAAATAATAAACAAATAAATTATTGAATACATAAATGAATAAATAGATACACGAATGAATGAATAAAGGATTGAATAAATGAATAAATGGATAAATAGATAAATCAATCAATCAACCAATGTATCAATCAATTAAGAAATTGAAATAATTAAATGAATAAATAAGTAAATGGATGAATAAATTGATAAATACACAAACAAGTACATCAGTAAAAATCAAAAATCTCTCTGAGGTAAAATGTGAAGATCTTACGCCGAGAGGCACTTAGCTGTGACCGATATCGTCACCCTTGACCTGACTGCTCGGACATCCCAAACAAATAAAAGTCTCTCTGGTAGCTGTTGTTTCCGGACAAAAGCTCACGTCGTACCAAGCGCGGCCGAAACCACCCCGGCACAAGGCACAGTGGTAAATATGTTGACCAAAACAAAGCCAAATCCTGCGTGAAAAAAAGAATATATATATATATATATGTATATATATATATGTATATATATATGTATATATGGATATATATATATATGTATATATATGTATGTACATATACATGTATATGTATATATGTATACATATATGTATATATATATATATATACATATATACATTTATGTATATATGTATATGTATATATGTATATATATATACATATATATATATATATATGTTTATATATATGTATATGCATATGTATATGTATATATATATGTATATATATGTATATGTTTATATATATATATATATATATATATATATATATTATATATATATATATTTTTTTTTCACGCAGGATTTGGCTTTGTTTTGGCTTTGTTTTCCCTAAAAAAGCGGAGACTCAGAGGTGACTTGATACAGGTCTTTAAAATTCTAAAGGGAATTGACATCAAAAGTGACAAAATTTTCACATTGAATGAAAATTAGACAAGAAACAATGATCTCAAACTGTCCGGAAATAGATTCAATTTGGAAGTAGGTAGAAACAACTTTGCCAACCGTGTAGTTAATGAATGGAATAAACTTCCTGCACAGGTAGTGCAATGTATATCAGTTCGAAAGTTTAAGTATCATTTAGATAAACACCTAAGCTAGATGCTGTAATGATTATAATTTATTTTACATTAATTATTTTT
>NC_134814.1:13784644-13797144 GCF_046742065.1 Oratosquilla oratoria
ATTGTACCTCTTCATTTTGTTTATAACATCATAGTGGGGAACAAAAACATGGCCATAGTGTTTCTATGTACCTCATAAAAGGTGCAGGCGCAAAGGGACTAAGGATTTCCCGCCCCAGGGCAAGACAGAACATCCTTTGAGTCGACCAACCCCCATTATAAAGGAATTTATATGATTTTTATATACAACAAATCTCGCGCTAAGTTAGAATGAACATATTATACTTATAGTTAACCTGTCACCCTTTCGGCCCGTCTCCTCACCCCACTCCTCCACCTCCTTCTCCTCTTCCTCTTCCTCCCCCTCTTCCTCCTCTTTCTCCTCTTCCTCCTCCTCCTCTTCTTTCTCCTCCTCCTCCTCCTCATTCTCCCTCTTTCCTGAAGACCACGAAAAGAAACGGGGGTCTTGGCAGTCAGAAGAACCTTCGACTTCTTCACGCCTTCAACCAAATGGACTTCCTCACCGAGTCTTCGACCCCGAATCCGTTCTTCCTTTTTCTATTCCTCCTCCACCTCCTCCTCCTCCTCCTCCTCCTCCTCCTCCTCCTCCACCTCCTCCTCCTTCTCCTCCTCCTCCTCTGCGTCTTCGAGGTCTCCCTCCCAGGTTCAACTCCACATATTTCTTTCCTTTAAACTCAGTTTTTTTCAGTTTCATAACAGGGAAACTCAAAGATCTCTTCGATAACACATCTCCTCGCTACACAGTTACTTTCTTCAAGCAATCGATTTAAGCTTTTGTTCTGGCTAATAGGAAAGGAGAAAGCGAGGAAGAAAAGAAGGAGGAGATAAGGAAGAGATGTAGGAGGAGAAAAAATGTGTAGGGAAATGAGAAGGAAGGGAAAGAGTAGAATTATGAAGAAGAAGTAGAAGGAGGAGGAGGAGGAGAAGAAGAAGGAGGAAGAGAAGTAGGAAAAGAAGAAGGAGGAAGAGAAGAAGGAGAAGAAGAAGGAGGAAGAGAAGAAGGAGAAGAAGAGGGAAGAGAAGTAGTAGAAGAGGGAGGAAGAAAAGTAGGAGAAGAAGAGGGAGGAGGAGAAAAAGAAGAAGAAGAGGGAGGAAGAGAAGTAGGAGAAGAAGAGGGAGGAAGAGAAGTAGGAGAAGAAGAGGGAGGAAGAGAAGAAGAAGAAGAAGGAGGAAGAGAAGAAGAAGGAGGAAGAGAAGAAGAAGAAGAAGAAGGAAGAGAAGAAGAAGAAGAAGAAGGAAGAGAAGAAGAAGAAGAAGAAGGAGGAAGAGAGGAAGAGAAGAAGAAGAAGAGAAAGAGAAGAAGAAGAAGAAGAGGAGGAAGAGAGGAAGAAGAAGAAGAGAAAGAGAAGAAGAGAAAGAGAATAAGAAGAAGAAGAGGAAGAAGAAGAAGAAGAAGAAGAGAAAGAGGATGAAGAAGAAGAAGAAGAGAAAGAGGGTGAAGAAGAAGAAAAAGAGGACGAATAAGAAGAATACGAAAAAGTAAAAGAAGAAGAGGAAGAGAACACAGAAGAAGAAGAAGAAGAGAAAGAGAAAGAGAAAGAGAAAGAGAAAGAGAAAGAGAAAGAGAAAGAGAAAGAGAAAGAGAAAGAGAAAGAAGAAGAAGAAGAAGAAGAAGAAGAAGAAGAAGAAGAAGAAGAAGAAGAAGAAGAAGAAGAAGAAGAAGAAGAAGAAGAAGAAAAAGAAGAAGAAGAAGAAGAAGAAGAAGAAGAAGAGGAAGAGGAAGAAGAAGAAGTGGAGGATGTGGTGGAGGAGGAGAATAAGCAGAAGAGGGAGGATGAAAAGCAAGAAAGAAATGGAGGAGGGGGAAAGAGAAGAGAAGGAAGAAAAGGAGAGAGAGGAGGAGAAGGTTGTTTGAAAAAAAAAAAAAGACAGACAGAGGGGGTGAGATCATGAGATCAATTTTGTATTTTCTCGTAGAAGTGTGATCCTGGAAATAAACTCATCTGCTGAGATTCGAATCCCCGCCAGAGCGGAATGCTTCATATAAAGCGAGGACTGTACCGCCTGTACTACAGTCCTCGCTTTATACGAAGCATTCCGCTCTGGCGGGGGTTCGAATCCCAGCAGATTAGTTTATTTTCAATTGTCAAAATGACACAAAGTGTGATCCGACACAGTGTCTCGTCCGTCCCCGGTTCCAAACTCTTTCCAGGTCCTCTGGATTCCAGTCGAGTTGTCATTGCTTCAATACACACTCTTTAGCACACGGGCCCTGTTACACCGTTACTCACGTGACACACTTTCTGTGTTCCTTTTTTGGCACAGACCAGACAATTCTATTCGGCTGATGAGGGGCGGAATTTGGCCAAAACGTGTCCTTAATCGAGAGCATTTTGCCTATATGATCATCTTGTTTCAGTATGAAAAAATTATATAAATGAATAAACGAATAAATAGACACATAAACAATAATAAATAGATAAATAAATAAAATACAAATAAATATATAAATTACTATATTTAAAAGATAAATAAACAAGTATCTGAAATAGCTAAATAAAAATAGATAAATACATTAAATGAATAAAAAAAAAATATTAAACAAACCTACAAAAAATGGAATAAGACACAAGTCATGGCAGAGAAAGAATTAACACTTTGATAAGGTGACATGCTTTACAGATTTTAATTTCCATTCTTGCTATCGTCAATTTTATTCAGCTAAGGGAAGAGGCGGGGAAAGACGTCACCGTTGAATTGTAGTTAACTCCTTAACACCCTTTGTGGACATTTCGCCCACGGACGTTTGGGCCAGTATTCTCATCCTTTCCCAGTGTCCAATCCCCCCCCCATTCTCCTCCTCCTCCTCCTCTTCCTTCCCCCCCTTTTCTCTCCCCGTTCCCTCCTTTCCCCTTATTTAATCTCAAGCATTTGTATCTCAACTTGTACTTGAAAAAGCTGTAATAAGCGAAACGTCGTACAAATAAAGGCTCCGTACTCATATGGTGTTTATCTCGTCAATTGTAGTTAACCCATGGAACATACTATGGCACTGTAGCGGCTCTAATGCAACATACATTCCTTCCTCTTCATTCCTTCCCTTCGCCTAATTTTTCTCATTTCCCTCCGCTTTCCTTCTATCCTTCATCTCTTCCCTTTCCTTTCCCATTCCTTTCCTTCCCTACATCTTCACCTTATACCCTTTCTTCTTTCCATTTCCTTCCCTCCCTAACATTTTCCACCTTCCCTTTCTTCTTTCCCTCTTTTTCTTTCTTCTGTCTTCCTTTCTCAAACAGCTTTCGTCTTCCCTTTCATCCTCTTCTGCTCTTTCTTATTTTCCTTTTATTTCTCTTTTCAATTCTTATTTTTTCCATTACCTTTACCCTCTCCATCCCTTCTATTTCCTTCTCTCACTCACTCGCAGCATCCGTCATCCTTCTCCTCCTCCCCACTGCATCCCTCCTACAACCATCGAACTCATCCATCTTCTGGCTGTCACTCGGGGGTCGAATATCTACGTCACGAGCAGAGGTCTACTCCAGCGGCCCCGTCGTCAGCCCATTCTTCGTCAACTCTTCCTTTCTAACCTCCTCTTCCTTCTGCTTCTACTTTCTATCACTGTGAGCTCCTCTCCTTGTTCTTGATCTTTGTGCACGCAGATAATCCGCACGCACACACGAACACACATGCATACATAATGTAAATATGTAAAATAAATGCAGATATTGCACAGACACCATCGTGTGTGTGTGTGTGTGTGTGTGTGTGTGTGTGTGTGTGTGTGTGTGTGTGTGTGTGTGTGTGTGTGTGTGTGTGTGTGTGTGTGTGTGTGTGTGTGTGCGTGCGTGCGTGTGCTAAACACGTACATCACTTTATTTCACTCGCATTTCTTTCCATATAACTCAAACCAAAGTTCGATTCCTATAATTTTTCCCTCCTTTCTCTTTCTCGTTATCTCCCTATGTCCCTCTCTCTCTCTCTCTCTCTCTCTCTCTCTCTCTCTCTCTCTCTCTCTCTCTCTCTCTCTCTCTCTCTCTCTCTCTCTCTCTCTCTCTCTCTCTCTCTCTCTCTCTCTCTCTCTCTATCTTTCTCCTCCTCTCTCTCTCTCCCCACTCACATATATTCCTTTCCTGTGCAGCTGCCTATCCACCAGGACGTAACGCGACCTCCATCCCTCTTATCCTTTGTCCCGTATTTTCTCCAAAGCAATGAAGGTCTTCATTCACACTCTCCTTCTCTCCTTGCCGCAACTTTCCAGCGCTAACCCTGCCTCCCCCACCCCGATCCCCAACTTCTTACTCAGCCTTACACCATATACGTTCCCTCTAATCCTCCTCCACTCCCCATCTCCCCCCTCTCCTCCTCCCTCTCCCGCCTCCTGAACACCTTCCACACAGAGGTGTTGGAGATAACCCGCTCATCTCAAGTCCAGATGCAGTTGGCCAATTCTATTCTCTCATATATGCCATTCAGCCTCTGCTTTAGTGTCATACGACGCCACAGCACTCACGATTATGTTGTTGCTATGGAAACTGGTTCCATTCTACAGAAAGCTCGACACGCTTGCGCGCGCATGTACTCGCGCAATCTCACAGACAGACACAGACAGACAGACACACAGACACACACACAGATACACACACACACACACACACACACACACACACACACACACACACACACACACACACACACACACACACACACACACACACGCACGAGTGGACATATCTAAGGGTCTACTATATAGTAACCACAATATTCATTCCTTTTATATGAAACGTCTATTCTTTACTGGTCCTTATTCAAACCCCGAAGACCATTTGTTATTTTTTTTTTCACTTGCGCATAAAAAGTCTGTGTGCTTAAGGTGCTCGCTCCCTCTCAGCGATTTTTTTCTCTCTTTTTAACGATTCAAACTACAGGAGCCTATTCTACTTCGTTTAATTTTTAGCCAAGTTTAAGTTCTTTTTCCGTTTGTCCTTATTAGTTTTATTTTCCATCTTCAATCTACTCACTAATGTGGCAGCATGTACATATTTTGATACTGGATAGTCCCAGGTGATTTTATGTGTTTGATGGGTGTACATGCATCTTTATTTTTTCATACATACGAGCAACGGGCTGCGCCCGACCCAAGTACGCGGGAGCTTGGCCCTTCGGGCGAGCTTGCTTCACTCGCAGGCGCCTTCAGGTAATCGGTCGTCTCCATTGTCGTGACGTCACCGCTCTCGACTAAATAGTCGTCTCAGTTGCCGTGATGCCATCACTCCCTTAGCCAATCAGGACCGGGGAAGTGTCCCCTTGAGGGATTTCCGGTTTCCGGTCCGATTTAGATCGATATCAATATCAATTCTTTTATTAGTATATAGATTTATGTATTCATTTATTTATATCTATTTATTATTTATTTATTCATTCCTGCTATCACAAGACAAATTCTAAGGGTAGGTTGCGGGAATTTCTCTTTGCTAGATACGTAGTTATGATTGTTCGTCTTCATTTAGTATCTCCTCCTCCTCCTTGTCCTCTTCCTCCTCCTCCTCGTCGTCGTCTTCCCCCTCCACACGGTTCCTCACCTTCCACAAAATCTCCACCAACGTAACCCATGATTTCCAGCTCCATCCATTCAACCAGCCCCGTCACATCCATCTGGAGGTTCGGCCCCTCCTCCTTGTGTCCTTCAACTACGCCCCTCAACCTCAACATTTCTCCCTCAACTCATTCTCGTGGTCATGATATAGTTTCCCCCGCCCTTGTATCCTAGATTCAGGACGTAATGCCATTCATTTTACGACAGAAGGACAGATAATGTACGGAGATACACTACAGTATCTGGTAACTAGCTGAATTAAAGTAGGATAGGTTTAGGTTGGGTTATATTTACGTTAGGTTAAGTTAAATTAGGTTTGGATAGCTTTTTTCATAACCAATGATAGGATATTGGTTAAACATAAATACATTACAAGTATTTTGGTAAAAGCCTTTTATCTTTAACAATATTCACGTTCTACAGAATTTTACGTGGTCTCTGGGCAATCTTGAATATAACATAACTTTCATCTATATAACATTACGGTTTTTAGAGTTTTGGCAGAAATTGAGCCAAAAGAACTTTTATGAATCGTCGCGTCCCAGCGTTGTGACGTCACGTCGCCTACCAATGACGTGAACGTTGGGAGTCGGGACTTGCATGCAAGCTTCAGGGACAAGCAATGTAATCTGGAATACAATTATTCCTCAGCCCGCCTCTTACTTGAAATATATCACCTTCCTATACAAATCAACAATGATCCATTTAATCACCATCTATTCCGCTTCGACATATTGATCCTTTCGTTCTATCACCTCCTCCACATGCTATTCTTCTTCCTCTTTATCCTCTACTTCCTCCTCCTCCATTTTTTTGTTCTTTGTACTCTCCTGATATATTTCTCCTACCTCTGCTCCCCTTCGACTAATCTCTTTCACCTCTTCTTCCATTTCCTGTCTTCTCCTCAATATTTTTCTTTCTTCAACTTATCAAACTCTACTCCTCTTCCTCCTCATCTTCCTTATCTTTCTTATTCTTATCTTATCTTATCTTTATCTTATTCTCTCTTCATTCTTCACCTATACTTACGATTCCTGCACATCTACCTTTCTCCATAACTCTCCAATGTCCTCTAAATCTTCCTATCCTTCCCCTGTTTTCCCACTCCTATCATTCTCATTCCCTGCTAGCGTTAAGTACCCCACCACCTTTCTTACTCGAGGTGAGGGCGGTTCGAATCCTGCCATCGGCGAAGTTGAACCAAAGGCATGGTTAATTAAATTCCTCGCTATAAAGCCCTCTGTGAGGGGCACCGTTCTAGCCTCCCGATAGGGGGGAGTGTGTGACGTTAAACCATATCATCATATCATCATCATCAGATTCTTAACCCTTTCCCTGCATCTTACTTAATCGCTCATTCTAGTTACCGTCAGGTGATTTTATCCATCTAAGGTAAAAACCCTTCCATTGCTAAAGTGATAAACAATATCATTCGGCCGAGGGTGAAATAAACTCTCCACAGTAGAAATAGTTGAATAAAGTGTCAAGCCTGTTTCGAGTAATCCTTTCGCTGGGCTGTACAGCTTTTGGAGATCGTTCCATTTGCCTCCAGGAGATTTTATTCAATTAAAGGGAAAAAATTCGCAGATCAAGAAATAAGACCTCTCGTGACTTGTGATCACCACAGCCTATCTACCAAATCCCCATCACCTCTTGTGCTGTAACTCGATTTCTTAGCCGCGTTGCCTACCTTCCCTCCTGACTGCCTGCCTGCCTGCCTGCCTGCCTGCCTGTCTGTTCTCCTGCCTGGCTGTCTGCCTGCCTGTCTGCCTATCTGCCTGCCTGTCTGCCTGGCCTATTCACCAAAGCAAGCGTTGGTTCTCTCCGTATTTGCATATCTATGCCGCTCCCTGAGCCACCGCATCCGCCACTGCCGGTCCGAACCCGTAGAATGGCCGACTCCTTTCACATTCACATCAACATCCCACGGAGCGCCGAACAATCGCCCCAAAACCGTCTTGCGTCCTTTCACGTCCAACGAATGAGCCTTAAAAGCATTGGTCGACAAACTGGGGGTCATGTCATTAAATCCTCCCGTTGCCTAGTGATCATTTTCTTCTTATATCGGCAACCGCCAAATTATTCTATTCACCCACGTGACACCCTCGCAGTAACAAACGGGTTATAAGCCTGACTCAATGAGCCTCTTTGTCACAGAGTTGTCTTTTTATATACAGTCCAGTTACCGCCAGGCCATTTCATTCAATACATGACAGGTCCCCAACCTTTCTTTCTTTTTCCAGAAACTAGTAAAGTTTATCCTCTTCTTATATCCCGTATAGACCACGGACTGCTTTATACATGCAGTTCTGTTTTATGCATCCGATTTAGTCCTTATTGCCTCCACAAGCGACAACCCTCGATGGAAGAGGAGACGAAGGGAACGACGCCCACAGCACAGACCTCATGGTTGGGGCAAATTGGAATGGGAAGGATGGCTGCATGAGAGCTTGCTCGGAGAGACCATGAGGACTGACGCCGAATGAAGCAACGCGGACCCTGGCGTATGACCCAATTGGTGATTTAGTGGTATCCGTGTGGATGATAACATAAGAATAAAGGAGACTGCAAGAGACCATAAGGCCTACACTAGGCAGCTCCGTATCCATCACCACCTGCCATCCCCATCCATAAAGTTGTCTAATCGTTTTCTAAAACTGATAGATTTCAGCGCTTACTACATGGTTACTAAGTTTATTCCATTCACCGACCACAAATGATAGTTATACATCATTCCTTTATAACTGGGAAAATAGTCTCCATTCAAAAAAGAGTGCTGATTTGTACTTTCTGTTCTGCCACCTACTACAAATACCCCCATTTATCATCTCTTTGCTGCTGTACTGTCTTATCGAACAAGTTAAATTTCTCCTTTACGGGTAAGGTGCCTGCCGGCAGCCACCCATGGGAAAAGGAAAATAGCCAGTGGGACGGAGGAACGTGATGGTCAAGCGGACAGTGCCGCGGCTGAAAGCGACAAGTCGAAGGATCTTGTGAACCCAAAATGCCAGCGAGCAACGTCATCAAGGACATTCAGTCGTAGCCTACTTCAACATGAATGAATAATAAGTTAATCAATAGATGAATAACTAAATAGATAAATAGATAAATGAATAAATGAATAAATGAATAAATGAATAAATGAATAAATGAATAAATGAATAAATGAATAAATGAATAAATGAATAAATGAATAAATGAACAAATGAACAAATGAACAAATGAATAAATGAGTAAATGAGTATATTGATAAATGAATAAATGAATAAATGAATAAATGGATAAATGGATAAATAAATAAATGAATAAATGAGTAAATGAATGAGTAAATGAGTAAATGAATAAATGGAGAAATGGATAAATGGGTAAATGAATAAATGAATAAATGGATAAATGGATAAATGGATAAATGAATAAATAACTGAATAAATGAATAAATGAGTGAATAAACAAAACTGAATGAATAAATGAATAAACGAATAAATAGATAATGAATAATTAAATTAATTAATAAACATATATAAAGTAAAATGAATAAATTAAGATAAAACAAAACAAGATAGAATTAAATATAGTACAATGAAAAAAAATCAGCAAAGTAATAACAAACAAATAAGGACACACGAATTAGTAAATAAATAGATAAATAAAATGAGAATTGGTCTCGAAAAATGTTGTACCTACTTGTATACAGCTTGTTTCGAGAAATTGTGGTAAGCTTGCTTATACCCCTCTTGTGCCCATACTGTACAATAGGTATGACAGTATGAGTATATGTGTATTACATATGGCAATTTCTTTTACCAATGGTCTGTTATAGTCTGAAGGATTTATCATTGATATCTTTCACAATAATGGTATTAATAGCAACGTGATTCTGCCACATGTACACATTTTCATGATTTAGAATTCTAGATTTATTTCAAACACTAATGAAGGATTAAAGTGTGGAACTATAAATATTTAGGTCAAGGCAGGACTTGAGTGACTGCCCACCCACACACTAAAATAGATAAACAAAAATTATATTATTCAAGTAATGGAGTGGAGATCCTTAGAAAACAAGAGGTATAAAAAAACCCAGTTAACATGATTGTTCGCCTTTTTTCAATCTTCAGAACCCTGAATAGATCTTATGGTGTGACTCTACACCAGCCATCATCTTCCAGACCTATGCGGTGACCTTCCCGTTCCGTCGTCCACAAATCCCCAATTATCCTTTTCCTCCTCTTCTTCTGTTCGTCTGGTTCCTCTCATGTCACTCTCAGCATCCTTAGTTAAGTAGTTTAGTAGCCACTAGTGATAAAAGCGACTTGTAAACTACCACTCTTCTTTCCCACTGTCAACGAAAAGTTAGTAAATTCCCTCCAAACTATTCTACTGCCAACACTTACTTGCCGGGTGAATTAATTTGCAGCAACTAGCTTTAGAGGCTTCTACGATAGCCACGTGTCAACTACGCTTTACTATGGATCCCTTTGATACGACAGTGGCACGAATTTGTCCACAAGTACTGTATAGAAGCGCTGGTAAACCATAGACCATAACTAACTACGGATATTTTCACAGGTCTTATTCTAGCAAATGCTAGGAAGTTTTATTCTGACTAAGAGAGGAGGACAGACTTAATATAAAAGAAAAAAATCAATCGATAGGAACCCTTTTTTCCGTCGGTTTGTCTTTTGCAATCAGGAGGTACTTTTAACATGCGCAGAAGTAATTAGAAGCTACTCCATTAACTTCCTCATAGGTTATGGGACTGTTTGAAGTTTTAAGATTCATTTGAATGTTAAGCAATGTTATATATATATATATATATACGTATGCTAATAAGAACACGGGTACGTGTGTTCACTTATGCAAAGTAGACCACTTGAAAAAAGAAACTAACGAAGCAGAGCGCTTTCGTATATTACATCTTCAGTGCAAAAAGTGCACTGAAGATGTAATATACGAAAGCGCTCTGCTTCGTTAGTTTCTTTTCAAAGTGGTCTACTTTGCATAGATATGTATATGTATATATATATATATATATATATATATATATATATATGTATATATATATATATATGTATATATATATATATATATATATATATATATATATATATATTTGCTTCTTTTATTTGCTTCTTTGGGTGTTTGGATCTTCACTAGATTGTCTTTCATTTATTTTTCTTCTGCATCAGACTACTATGGACCAAAAAGTATCTTCTGCCGACACGTTTTATTATTGTAACACGTTTTATCATTGTGACACATTATATTTTTAAACATTATCATCTAACATCACCTAGAACAGAATCTGTAAATTGTGTCGCAGTAGCTACGGGAATAATAGCGCTGCATACGTCACGGGACTCCTCCGAGTTCATCCCAACTAACCAATTAGTCTGCCTTAACGAGTACAGTCCAGTTCCAAATGCTTTCATCTGGAATTTCTCCCCATTCACCTTCGCCTCCTACCCCTACTCCACCTCCGCCCCCTTCTCCTCCTCCTCCTCCTCTTTGTCCTTCATCTTCTTCTCCTTCCCCTTCTCATTCTCATTCTCTTCTCCTTATTGTCATTCTCCTTCTTCTCCTCCTTCTCCCTCCTCCTTCTCCCCTCCTCCTCCTCCTCGTTCTTTTCCTTCTCCTCCTCCTCTTTGTCCTCCTCCTCCTTCTTCTTCTTCTTCTTCCCCTTCTCATTCTCTTCTCCTTATTGTCATTCTCCTTCTTCTCCTTCGCCTCCTCTTCCTTCCCCTCCTCGCCCACCTACTCAAATGCTCCCACTCACTCCTTTTATTCGACCCTCAACCCCTTCCCTCAATTCCTTCCCTCAACCCTATTCTAGTCCCCTTTCTGTATACCTCCTCTCCTCTCCACACGCTAATAATATTTGTAACGCCCATTCACATACTGTAGTATCTCAAACCTCTGCCTCCCCCCTCCATGTACCTCCTTTCTCCCTCCTTCCGAGGCTTCTGTCTTCTTCCTCTTACCTTCCTCCATCACACCTTCACTCTCCTCTGCCTTCTTCCACCCTCTCCTACGACAAGAAACATTTTTCTCTTTGCATCTTCCATCTCAACGTTCTCCTCTTTGTTAACGATCCATCCGTCATCCCTTCCTCACCCAGACCCATCTCCATCTTCCCTTTCCTCCTCCTCTTCATCTTCCTCTATCTCACACACCATCCACTACTTCTTCCCCAAATTCCTCCTGCACCCAGGCAACCCTCTCTCCTCCTCTTCCTCCTTTCCTTCTCTTCCTCTTCCTCTTCCTCCTCCTCCTCCTCCTCCTCTTCCTCCGTATCCAATGGCCCGCATCAAGGGAGCAAAAGTCTTGTTATTTGAAACGACTCCCAAAGCGCATCAGGCCAAAGCGAAGCACACGTTCTGTGTTCTCTCGCAAAGTGCGCGACAGTTGCTGCATGTTGCTCAACAACACAAGAAGCAACATTCTGTTACTTTTCTTTCTTTTCCTTTTTATCCCATTCACTTATTCATTTATTTATCTATTCCTTAGTTCACTTATTTATGTATCAATTCACTTCTGTTCTGCTTGTTCAGGTGCTCAAATCTTTATATATTTATTTAGTTATTTTTTCTTTCTTTCTTTTGTGTTCGACCATGTGATAAAACCGTGAGGTCTCCTATAAAAAATAATTTGGAATTTCATCCAATAATAAATATTTATTTTAAAAAATAGATAGAAAAAATGTGAAAAGAAATGACCACAGAAACGCGTGGGAAACCTTAGCTAGCTTTAGTATATTCGAGTACTCTTTCTAACTCTCTCCCTACCTGTGTGTGTGTGTGTGTGTGTGTGTGTGTGTGTGTGTGTGTGTGTGTGTGTGTGTGTGTGTGTGTGTGTGTGTGATTCACTACGTTTTTGGGTCACGTGTTGGACTCGTGATCGAGAGCTATTATCTACCCAGACGAGAACTCAGAACACATATATGACTCGGTTCATGAGAAATATTATGATTTTACACACACACACACACACACACACACACACACACA
>NC_134814.1:13807144-13817144 GCF_046742065.1 Oratosquilla oratoria
CTTGTTCTCTGACATGCGGCCTGGATTCATTATCTTAAACCTCGTCGCTAAAGAGGAATTCGATTCCAGCGTGCATAAATAAAATAAAAGAAAGAGCACCAACCGGCACGTAAGGGGGGGGGGTGATCGAGATTTTCTGGACACTTTTCGTTACTGTGATGGTGCCATGGAATCGAACCAAATCACCCTGACGGTAGCCAGAATAATATATATAATGCTAACCGGAAATAGTCATCTCCCGACGTATCACCAATCCTCCAATCACACTCCTCCTCTCACTCCAATCTCTCTACTCTCAATCTTGAGTTATGGACTCTAATCTCTTCCTTCCCAGACTTTTCTTTTGGGTGCCTCGGATGGCTCAGTGGTAGCGCTCTCGTTTCGCGCGCGAATTACCCGAGTTGACACCTTCTGGACAAAGAAGATGGTTGATGGTAAGGTCTCAAACGTAATCACGATGTATTCTTGCATTCCAGCATCTGCCAGGCTGACCTGATGCCTTATGCAGACAGCACTCAGAAATATATCTATTCCAAAACCTTCCAGCCGCATGCACAACTACCCTTAGTATACTTTTTGTATATCCACTCAAATGCGCCCAAGCATCGAGATGGGGACTGCCCATCGTAGAGTGTGATAGATTGCTAGTAAGCTTTGTGTCACTCAATCTGTTCCTGACTTCTCTCAACCCACCCCCACCCCCACCCCCACTCCCTCTCACTCTTCTATCGATTAACCCGTCAATTCTGCCGCTGTTAATTGATTTTGCTCTGAGCATTGACCCATTTTAGTCAGTTCAGGGGATGGCGAGGAGCTTACGCCGGGAGACGCGTAGCTACATCCGATGCCGTCATCTTTGCTCTATTGTGCGCTTGGACTGTTGGGGGCAGGTAACAGTCATTGATGGGAATCGGAGAGGTGTGCGAGATTCGAACCCACAACCAAGCGAATGCGAGAAGCGTTGCTTCAGTGAAGGTGGCGGGACTAACAGTTCGTGTGATACGGTGACGTTCTTTATGGATTTTTTTCAGGTCAATGCCATGTGATTCTATTCAGCAGATGGGACTGAGCGTACCGATGGTGTTGTATCCTTCTTAGTCCTTCTTTTTCCCTTCTTTTTCCCTTCTTTTTCCCTTCTTTTTCCCTTCTTTTTCCCTTCTTTTTCCCTTCTTTTTCCCTTCTTTTTCCCTTCTTTTTCCCTTCTTTTTCCCTTCTTTTTCCCTTCTTTTTCCCTTCTTTTCCCTTCTTTTTCCCTTCTTTTTCCCTTCTTTTTCCCTTCTTTTCCCTTCTTTTTCTTCTTTTTCTTCTTTTTCTTCTTTTTCTTCTTTTTTCTTTTTTTTCTTTTCCGTTTCTTTTACTTCACTCTTCTGCCATTCCTCTCACCTCCTATCTCTCCCTACCCTTTCATCTGCCTCCTTTCTCAGTCTTCCTTCTATTCTAAGTTTCAAGTATCCTTTCTTTCCTTTCTTTTTCTTTGCCAGATTTATCACCTCTTTGTCCTGCGCATCCTTTGCGTTTGTCCTTCTCCCTTTCTTCTTCTTCTTTTTTATCACCCACTCCTTTTCCTGCACTTTCTTGCAATTGTTCGTTTCATTTCTTTCTCAATTTTATTCTCTTCTCATTCTCTCCATCTCTTTTTTCTTTTCCTTTTTCATTATCAAATTCTTTTTACTTCCAATCTTTTTCTCATCCTCCTGTACTCAAGTATTGCCGTTTATCAGATTTTATTTTTCTGTTTATTCTACTTTTAACTTTTTCTGTACACTACCGCACTACATAATCAAAGTATTCCAAGTAAAACATAACTAAAAACATGAACAGTATTCTACTGAAACGTCTACGACAATATACCCCATTATCCCACACTGCACTGCTTCTGACCCAGGGCAGTGGACAGGATGTAGAGATGACCCGTCATCCAGGAGGTACCGAGATGAGAGGGAGGGAGGAGGGTGGAGGGGAGTGGAATATGTAGGGGATTGAATGTGTGGGAGTGGTTTCTGTGCTTTTTTTCTTTTTGGCTACCCCCCGTGTAAGGGGGAAAAAGCCTTTGGTATATGTATGTACATTTATATAAAAAAAGATATATATACATAAAAATATCACGAAACAAGCACTCCTTAACAGACCAGAAAATTCTGTACTTCATTACACTCGCCCGGTAATCTACCCAGTACAGAAATCATACCCACGGCATGCAAGAATAGTATTGACATGCGAACGTTTAGGTCATCGTCTGACACTAAAACATTACCAACACAGAATGTGCATGGCAACTGGCATCCATTGCTATTGATGAAACCACCATACAAAAGGCACAAACACATTATACGGTACTGTTCCATACTCAATATTTCTTGACAACAACACAAATTCTCTTTAATGAGTGACTTATAGGCTAAACCGATTACCATGGCCAGTTTTCAGGAGGCCGTAGTTTTCCTGTAAGGGAACATGGATAAGGATTAATGACTTGATCTCATTTTGTATCTTAAACTTTAGCTCTCTTCCTATTTCTATTCCTCTCTAAGTTTCCTATCTCCGTCTTTTGTTACTCTCTTTCACCTATCTCTTTCTCCTTGCCTTTATCTCTCGTTTTCTTTCATCTTCCTCTCTCAATTCACTCTCATCAATATGTTTCTCTCATTTTATCATTTCATCTTTCTCACTATTTCTACCCCTCTCCCTTTTCCTTCTATTTTTCTATCTTCTTCTTCTTTTCTTCCTTACATCTATCCCTATTCTCTTTAACCCTTCAACCTACCTCTCTCTTTCCTTTTGCCTCCTTTGCTTTTAACATTTCATCCTCTTCCCTCTTTCCCTTCCTCTCCCTCTCTTTTTTCTGTCTCCTATGTTTTTCCTTTCATCCTACATTCATCTTCTCTTTCCCCTTTTTTCAAACTACCTCCTTTTTCTCCCTCCTTTTGTCTCCTTCCCATTCTTCCACCTTCCTCTCCGTTTTCCCTCCTCTTTCTATCTGTCCACCTCCTTCGCCTGTGCATTCTTCATTCGTTGGCTATTACTTGTGTATCTGTGCCAAATTCTTGTTTCCCTGCCCTATTTGGCTTCATCCGTCCTTTTGAGTCCAAAGAGCCTTTTACATTTCTCTCTCTCTCTCTCTCTCTCTCTCTCTCTCTCTCTCTCTCTCTCTCTCTCTCTCTCTCTCTCTCTCTCTCTCTCTCTCTCTCTCCCCACTCCTTTATTCATTTATCTGTTCCCATTCTTCTTTGCTGTGTCTTAATTCTCTTTGCCAAAATCCCTCCTCTAATACAAATCCCCTTTTCTTCCCCTCCTCTTTTCTCTTTCTCTTTATTTCTCATTCGTTTCCCTCACCCCCCCCCTTCTCCTATTCTGACCCTCTTTCTTCTTTATTTTGTTTGAACGGCAGAAGCTCCGCGCACCAGCTCGAGTGAGATCGTTGCATCGATGTGCATCGTTCTCGACTTGTTCCTACTTTGCACTTCCTGCATGCATTCTGGCCGCCACCAGGCGATTTTTTTTGTTAGATTTTTGAGTTGTTTTACACTCTTTCATCTTTTAGTTTTTATATGCTTTAATACATCAAAGAAGAGACAAAGGATAATACCAGACAATTTCATTCGACTGACTAAGCCCTTTCCCACTTTGAATAATGAATTAGTGGCGCTCTGAGCACCTCAGGCTCTCAGCGTATTCAGTGCTGTATTACTACTACTACTACTACCACTACTTCTGCCACTACTACTACCACTACTTCTGCCACCACCACTACTTCTGCCACCACCACTACTTCTGCCACCACCACTACTTCTGCCACCACCACTACTTCTGCCACCACCACTACTTCTGCCACCACCACTACTTCTGCCACCACCACTACTTCTGCCACCACCACTACTTCTGCCACCACCACTACTACCACCACCACTACTACCACCGCCACCATCACTACTACCACAACCACTACTACCACCACCACTACTACCACCACCACTGCTACCACCACCACTACTATCACCACTACTTCTACCACCACAACCACCACCACAATCACCACCGCCAATACTACCACCGCCAATACTACCACCACTATTACTACCACCACTACTACTACCACAACCACCACCACAATCACCACCACCACCACCGCCAATACTACCACCACCAACACTACTACCACCACTACTACTACCACATCACCACTACTACTACCACTACCACCACTATTACTACCACCATTATCACCACTACTACCACCCCCACCATCATCACCGCTACTACTACCACCACCATCGCTATCACCATGACAATGACCAACACCATCACGATCACTATCACTACCACCACTACTACTATCACGAGAGAGAGAGAGAGACAGAGACAGAGAGAGAGAGAGAGAGAGAGAGAGAGAGAGAGAGAGAGAGAGAGAGAGAGAGAGAGAGAGAGAGAGAGAGAGAGAGAGAGAGAGAGAGAGAGAGAGAGAGAGAGAGAGAGAGAGAGAGAGAGAGAGAGAGAGAGAGCGAGAGAGCAAGAGAGCGAGAGAGAGAGAGAGAACGAGAGAGAGAACGAGCGCCATAGTGAAGGGGTCAACAACAATCCTTGTCGTTGTCAGTTTTCCTCCTCCTGCTCGTCTGTCCCATAACCGTCAGTCCCGTCTCTCTCTTCCCCTCGTGCCCCCTCGCCTCTCCCCTCTCTCTCCCTTTGTCCCTGCGGGGATAGGGGAGGTAGGGGGGAGGTGAGGGGGAGAGGGGGAAGGTGAGGGGACGTTGGAAGTGTCCCTACTACTCTAAGTTCTCAAGTTTGCATGTTGTCGGTAAGAATTTATTTATCTCAATTCTTTATTCCAAGACCGCGATAAGGAGGCTGTCAGAGTGGAATGATTGACTGATTGACATTGACACATATGCACGCACACACACACACACACACACACACACACACACACACACACACACACACACACACACACACACACACACACACACACACACACACAGTTCAGATATATTGAACTGAAATGTATCGTATCTAGGCTAACAAAAAAAAAATTGTCTGAAATGTGTCAAATTGAATTGAACAGAAATACGTATAAAGTTACAGATATTGTCAAAAAACAAAGTTACAATTACAACCAAAGTAGAGATAGAAAAGTGCCATATGTGAGACTATCAACAATAAAATTTCAATAGTCCTAGAGAAAGCCTACAAAATTCTAGAACTGGGAGCACAAACTAGGATAATTCCACTATCGCGCACTAATTACACAGATGCATTTTGGTGAACAAACGCAATAGATCGTCATGCATTGCAGTGAGTTATATTGTTTAATTTCTATTTATATTATTTTGATGTCTTGTATTTATCTATTTAATTCTTTATTTGATTTTTATCTATTTATTATTAATTTCTCATGAAAAGTCGCAATGAACTAAAAGGCCTGTATCCCCAAGCTTTATAGCTGTAGGCCATTGTACCCATACTGTTGATGAATGATTCACAAATCAAAATAAACTAATTTAACATATGTTACCGGTAATCACAAGTGTTTGTCTCTCTCGGGCTGCAGGAAACACAAACAAACCTCATTTCCCCCTTTCCATGTATGCCTGGTGGCCCTTTTCCTCTTATTTCTTAAACTGCCGACAAGCGAGGCCCACCCGAACCCTTGGCACGGGCGTTGTCACACTGTCCGGCGCGGCTTATTGTTCGCTATGATGGCAAATTATCCCTTATCATAAATCATTAGACTCGAAAGGTTATGAGAGTATTCTCGCCAGGTGGGAAATGGTGGTCGTTATATTAAGTTCTGGCTGTCGCTAGTTGATTTGATTAAGCTCATGGAACTTGCAAACATAATCTGGATGCATCTGGCGTCGCCACATAATGCGACACGGACATCATTCCCTTCCGTACATCGTGGCACTTTCTCTTTAGTTCTGGTTGCCGTTTGACTATTCTATTCATATTGGTGGGACTCTTCGACGGTTGAGGTGCACCAGGTGTTATCATTTGTCTGTTTGATTCTCATTTATTAATATTCATCTGTCAATCTATTATTATTTACTATTTACCCGCTTGTTTATTATCTAACTATACCTTTGCATTTATGTATTTCATTTGTTATTTACATTATTATAGTTTTTATTTATTCATTTATAATTATGATTTTTTTTCGCATCCGACCTAGATATGAACCAAAAGGTCTCCTGTCGGCATGTTCCGCCTTTGTAATCCTTTGTAATCCTTTGTAAATCCCTCATCGTCTTCAACAGATTCTTTCAACTCCTCCGCTCCATCTTTCCGTATCTCCACCTCATAGATTTTGGCTTCTGATGTTGATTTTTTTTTCTCCCTTTTTCTTTATAACGAAAAGTTTATCCATTTTTCTTCCCCAAGGCATTTATTCCTCTCCCTTCTCTCTCTCTCTCTCTCTCTCTCTCTCTCTCTCTCTCAATATTCATTTTCCGTTTTCTTTGTTTTCTCATTCATTCCCTTTCTTTCGTTACATTTTTTCATTTCATTTCTACGGCATAGCTCCCTCACTAGCTTATCTCTCTTATTCAGTAATCTGAAGAAAAACAAACTAGGAGCATTAATAGCTGCTTCTGATATTCGGAGTATCTAGACTCCAAAACTTCTCATTCCGAATACGAAATTTAGAAATTTTAGGGCGAGGCAAACTACAAATTTTATTCTAGTTAAAAAAAAAAAAAATCAGTTAAGAGATCAACTTGGAACAAATTGGTGTCCTGGTCTATTGAGACCCCAAACTTCTCTAAACTTTGATTATTCCAGTCCCTATTTAGCTGAATTAAACATTTTGTTTTCATACAGAATCAAAGATGTAAGGGACGATATCGTAGCGATGGGGTTAAAGAAGCCACTTTCTGTAATTTCGGCTTTTCCCCCCTTTCATACATACAACTATCTTTCTCTTTCTCTCTCTCTCTCTCTCTTTCTCTCTCTCTTTCATTCATTCACTCCTTCCTTACTTTATTCCTTCCCTTCCTCCCTTCCTCTTCCTTCCTCCCTCCCTACTTCTCCCACCCTCCCTCTCCCTCCCTCCCCCTTCCTTCTCCACCCCTTACTTCCCTCTCCCTCTGCCACCCCCTCTCCCTCTCCCTCCCTCCTTCTCTCATTCTCTCTCTCTCTCTCTTTATGCTTTTCATCACTCCCTTTCTCTCCCCCTCTCTCTCTCTTCCACCCCCTTTCTCTCTCCCCTCCTCTCTCTCCCCTCCCTCTCTCTCCCACTCCCTCTATCTCCCCTTCCTCCTTCTCTGCCTCCCTCCTTCCCGCTCTCTCTCCCTCTCTCTTTTTCCCTCCATCTCTCTCTATATCTCCGTTTCTCTATTTTTCTGTTTCACTTTCTTTTTCTTCTCGTCTTTTACCCTCTTCCTTGTTTTACATTTAATTCTTTCCCTCCTGTTCCCCCTATATTTTCCTTCTCTTTCTCATCCCATCTCCTTCTCTGTCTCCTTTTATTCTTATTTTATCACAGCTGACCTTCCTCTCATTTTCTTACTTCTTCCTCGTCTCCTCTGGGTCCCCTCTCCTCCCGTCCTGGCTAAGATGTTATGGAAGGAATTTACGCCAGTAGGATCTTAGCCCTTGTGTAGGTTGTCACCTTTCTTCTGTATATTTGGGTTACCAGGAGAAGAAACAGTCACGGCTAGATGGTGCGGGGTTCGAACGCGGGTTTGTGTGGTGTGATGCGAGATCTGGACCAATCCGCTAATCGAGGAAATGGAGGAGGAGGAGGAGGAGGGGGAGGAGGAGGAGGAGGAGGAGGAGGAGGAGGAAGAATAAAAACAACCAAATTTCTTCCTTTTTGCATTCTTTCTCTTCCTTCTGTCTAAATCGTTTTCTTATCTTCATTTTCTTTTCTTTTTTCTTATTGTATATTTTGTTTCCTTCCTTTATCCCTTTCCTTTTCTTCTCAATTTTTTCTTTTACTTTTCCTTTCTTCATCATTACATTCCTCTTTTCCAGGTTTTCCTCTTATCCAGTACACTCTCTTTCCACGTTACTCTCATATTCTTCCTCACTATTCTCTCTCTTTATCCTCTTTTTCTTCCTTCCTTTGGTACCTACCTCACTCTCTCCCTCTCCCTTTCCTTCTCCTCCCTATCCCTACTCTCTTTTCTCCCTCTCATTTTCTTCCTTACTGCTCTCTCTTTCCTTATCTTCTATATTTCTATCTTCCTCTTTTACTCTCTTTTCCTCTCTTCCCTATGTACTCACTTCACTCTCTTTGTCTCTCCTTTCCTTCTTATACTTTCCCTTCTCTTCTCTAAACATTCTTGCGTGACTAACTTACTCAAATTCTACAGCACAGTCATCTCGAATTATGACAATAGAAACAATATAGATTTAATATATCTAGACTTTGCAAAAGCTTTTGATACTGTCTCCCACGAAAGACTACTTACTAAATTAGTTTCACACGGAATAAGTGGTAGCCTATTAAGTTGGACTAGTAATTGGTTGAATGATCGAAAACAGAGTTGTTCTAAATGGCAAAAATTCTAGATGGGAAAATGTTACGAGTGGAATTCCTCAGGGTTCCGTTCTTGGGCCACTTCTATTCATAGTATATATAAATGATATAGACCACGGACTAAAATCTATTGTCTCCAAATTTTCTGATGATACAAAACTGTGCGGAATGGCAAGTAACCACTTAAACCAATTAGATATTGATTTAGATAAACTACAGCAGTGGTCTGAAAAGTACTAATGAAATTTAACACAAGTACTGTAAATGCAAGGTTATGCACATTGGTAAAAATAACAGTAAGTACGATTACAAGTTATTTGGAAATTCGTTAACAAAAGTGGATAGTGAAAAAAATCTCGGCGTAATTATCAGTAACGATCTCAATTCATCTAAGCAATGTATTTCAGCCTATGAGAAAGCAAATAAGATTCTAGGACTGATTGCGCGATCTTTTGACTTCAAAAGTCCATCTCTCATTAACAAGCTATATAAATCATTAGTTCGTCCGCATTTGGAATATGCTGTTTCCGTATGGTCACCGAATCTCATTAAAGACATAGATTAGGAAAAGTTCAACGGAGAGCCACAAAACTGATAAAAAATAAATCATACAAAAATCGACTAAAACATATGAATCTGTTTTCCCTAAAAAAGCGTACACTCTTAGGTGACCTGATGCAGGTCTTTAAGATTCTAAAGGGGATTGACAACATCAAAAGTGACAAAATTTTCACACTGAATGAGAATCCGAAAAGAAATAATGGTCTCAAACTGTCAGGAAATAGATTTAATTTGGAAGTGGGTAGAAACAACTTCGCCAACCGTGTAGTTAATGAATGGAATAAACTTCCTCCAGAGGCAGTGCAATGTAGTTCAGTTCGAAGCTTTAAGATTCGTTTAGATAAACACCTAAGCAAGATGCTGTATTGCCTGCCATTTATCTTACATTATTTGTTTGTTTATTTGTTTGATTTTCATTTATCTTTATTCATCTGTGAATTTATTATAATTTAATATTAACCCGTTTGTTTATTATTTAACTATACCTATGCATTTATTTATTATTATTATTATTTGTTATAATTTTGTATTTGTTTATTTATTTATCATTATTATATTTTTTTCGCATCCGACCTAGTTATGGAGCAAAAGGTCTCCTGTCGGCATGCCCCTCCTTTAAAATCCTTTGTAGTCCTTTTTATTTTCCCTCCTCTGCATAAAAACATTGCTGTGTCCCTTTCTCTTTTTACACCTCTCTATACTCTCCCTTTCTCTTCTCTCTCCTCTCTATATTCTCCTTATCTCTCCAACCCTGCCCTCTTCCTCTTACTGTACTCCACTTCTCTCTATCCTTCTTACTCTTTACTCTCCTTCTTCCTCGTAAGATACTTTGATCTACGTCCTTCTCCCTCCTCTCTATACTCTCCTTATCTCTCCAATCCTGCCTCCTCCTCTTACTGTACTCCACTTCTCTCTATCCTTCTTACTCTTTACTCTCCTTCTTCCTCGTAAAATACTTTGATC
>NC_134814.1:13834644-13842144 GCF_046742065.1 Oratosquilla oratoria
ACTGGGTACTGGGAGCACTTCTACTTCCCAGTTCAGCGCTCTACCAACTGTACCACCGAGTGTGTACTGTGCCACCGAGTGTGTGCATGTATATATGTGTATATATGTATATGCATGTGCTGTTGTGAATATATATGTATGTATGTATGTATGTGTGCATGTATATATGTGTATATATATGTATCTATACATGTATATACGTATAAAATAAATGTGCATGTATAATGCATGTACATAAACTGCTTGTTTATGTGGTAATGGACGAATGAATACATCAGTGTTTGTTTTCATTTCTTTTGTCTGAGTTGCATTTGTAAGCGAAAGAATATTTTGTTGCGCCTACAGATATTGAAAAGACTCTGATGCAAATCCTGCAAATAATGTTCTCTTTTCTCTCTTCTCCCCGGGCTATTTACAGCTGCTCTCTTTCTCTCTCTCTATCTATCTCTATTTCTCTCTGCTCCGCTCTTTTTTTCCCTCTCTGCCTCTCTCTCTATTTTTCTCTCAATCTCTCCCTCTCTCCTTTATCGTTCGTCCGCTCGTTTGTTCTTTCTCTCTTATATTGTGAAACTTCCCTCAGTCAGTGGCTTTTAGCTGCCTGTTTGCAGCAGTCGTCGATGATTGAGTGGTGAGGTCACTCCATGGGGACGGACGGGGTCACCTTTCAGGAGTGATTGATCTCAAAAGAGGAGGAGGAAGCCGAGGAAGAGGAAGAGGAGGAGGAGGAGGAGGAGGAGGAGGAGGAGGAGGAGGAGGAGGAGGAGGAGGAGGAGGAGGAGGAGGAGGAGGAGGAGGAGGAGGAGGAGGAGGAGATGGTGGGTGTGATGGTGGATCTGGTGATGGAAGTGTTGATAATGGTAATCGTTGTCGTGATGATCGTGGTGGTTTTGTGGTGGTTTTGTGGTGGTTTTGGTGGTAGTAGTGGTAGAGGTGTTGGTGGCCGAGAAGTTCCTGGAAAAGGGTCGCTTGCGGGAGGGAGCGACAAGGAGAAAAGAAATCTAAAAAAAGAAAAGGAAAAAAAAAATTGGACTTTAGGAGTTGAAACTTCCTCGAGTGACCTCACTTTGCCTCGGGTCTGTTACCTCAGGTGAATAGAAATGTCTGACAATGGTCAGAATAGGAGAGCCAAAGTCAGCAAAGGTAATCATGAAGAGTGGGAGGAACAAGAAGAACTGGGAGGAAAAGGAATAAGGAAAGCATATGCTAATTCCAAAAATGAGATGCGAAGAAAAGAAAGAATGGAGGAAGGAAGATGAGAATGAAGATGGAATGAAACACGATGAGGTGAATGCAGCGAGGTAAGCGGTGAGTTGGTGCCAAAGGAATATAAGAAGATGAATAAGAATCAGGAAAGGTAGAAAGAACATCACCAGAAAAGGAGGAGGAGTAGTAAGAGGAGGTAGAGGAGGAGGAAGAAGAGGAAGAGAAAGAGCAAGAGGAAGAGAGGGAGTAAAAGGAGGAGGAGGAGGAGGAAGAGGAGGAGGTGGATAAGGAAGAGGAAGAGGAGGAGGAGGACGAGGAGGAGAAAGAGGAGGAGGTGGAGGAAGAGGAGGAGGAGGTTGAGGAAGAGGAGGTGGTTAAGAAAGAGAAGGAGAAGCAGGGAGAGAAAGGGGGAAGGAAAAGGAAAGAAATGAGGGAAGGAAGGACGAGTAGCAACAGTGGTGGAATAGCGAGATGGAGTCTGGCTCCTTCTCTTGGAGACGGTCTCCACTTCGTTGGGGTCCCTTCGGCGAGGCCCGAAAACCAAAGGTGTCTTTTCTTCTGCCATATAGACTATAGTTCGCTTTCACCTAGCTCTACAGGAAAATGTCTGTGTGAATACATAGGAGGCTTTTATATATATCTATACATATATATTTATACATATATGTATATATATATACTTATATGTATATATATGTATATATATATGTATATATATATGTATATATATATGTATATATATATATATAAATATATATATATCGAGCGATATATATATATATATATCGAGCGATTCTTCAGTCTCGACTGCGATGGCATGGAATTAAAAGTGATTTGTGGTTGAAAAAAGATATTAATTGATCACTGGGAACCATTCAGTGTATATATATATGTATATATATATATATATATATATATATAAATATATATATATATATATATATATATATATATATATATATATACAAGTATGCGTGTGTTTATGGGTGTGTATATATTCGTCTGCCCATGCGTACACACGTACATATATGTGTGTATATGTGTGTACGGGCACATGCGCTCATGGACGAGTGTGCCTTAACATGTAGGGACATAGGCCTCCTTATGTGACCCTCCATTATCTAATTTTCTGGAAAGAGAAAATAAAACTAAAAAAGGCCAAAGGACCAGGACAAAGGGAAATTGTTGGAAAGTAGCCCCTCCTGCCTTTGTGTCCCGGCAGAGTTAATGAAAGAGCTTCTGGTCAGCTGAACCGGAGTTCCTCTAAAGCTTCGAAAGACGAGAAAAGAGAAAAAGAGGAAAAGAGTGACTCCATGGCCTCGCAAAGAAAGTACTTTAGGCACAAAGGCGTATACGTGTAATTGAATAATGGCATACGGGCTCCTACATTGCTCCTGTGGGCGACTGTGTGTGTGTGTGTGTGTGTGTGTGTGTGTGTGTGTGTGTGTGTGTGTGTGTGTGTGTGTGTGTGTGTGTGTGTGTGTGTGTGTGTATTCACCTCGGATCTGCCGCAGTCTCTGTCGAGACAGCCAGACACCACCCTACGGCAGTGAGCTCAGAGCTCATTATTTGCCGATCTCTCTGTGTGTGTGTGTGTGTGTGTGTGTGTGTGTGTGTGTGTGTGTGTGTGTGTGTGTGTGTGTGTATTCACCTCGGATCTGCTGCAGTCTCTGTCGAGACAGCCAGACACCACCCTACGGGAGTGAGCTCAGAGCTCATTTTTTTCCGCTCTCTGGGTCTGTCTGTGTGTGTGTGTGTGTGTGTGTGTGTGTGTGTGTGTGTGTGTGTGTGTGTGTGTGTGTGTGTGTGTGTGTATACGTGTGTGTGTGTGTGTGTACGTGTGTGTGTGTGTGTGTACGTGTGCGTGTGTCCATATATGTGAGATAGTGCCACTGCCACTGAGTAACACCGCCGCGACAAACAATTCGACACTTATACGCTGAAAACATAAGACGTATGCAAACAAGATGCATCACAGGTTGTCAAAGTAACTAAGCAGCCATATGCGTCATATCATTCCACCAATCAGTAAAATACTACTGTAATATATAGTAATAAACCATATTGAACCTATGAGGCGTCATCTCGAACCAAAAATTTCCATGTGTGTTAGAAGGTGCGTGTGCGTGTGCCTCCCTTCATGGCGGATTGTGAGCTCAGTGGAGAACTGTTCAAGTAGAATAAAGGTGGAAGGCGCGTGGCCTTAACGCATCATCTTGGAACAAATTCTGGTGCCTGTGTGTATGTGTGTGTGCTTGTGTGTGTGTGTGTGTGTGTGTGTGTGTGTGTGTGTGTGTGTGTGTGTGTGTGTGTGTGTGTGTGTGTGTGTGTGTGTGTGTGTGTGTATTCACCTCGGATCTGCTGCAGTCTCTGTCGAGACAGCCAGACACCACCCTACGGCAGTGAGCTGTGTGTGTGTGTGTGTGTGTGTGTGTGTGTGTGTGTGTGTGTGTGTGTGTGTGTGTGTGTGTGTGTGTGTGTGTGTGTGTGTGTGTGTGTGTGTGTGTGTGTGTGTGTGTTTATGAATGTGTGTGTACGTTTAAGCGTGCGAGTGTGCGCAATCACATACGTGCACACGACCGTGTATGTATGCACGCCTGTGTCCGCGCGGCGGGGTGAGGTAGCACTTAGAGATCCCCGAATTCCGATTATTCGCAACTCGGCCGGGCCGACGGCGTCATTATTGATGTTAGACTTTGCTGACAACGTGGCTCCATAGACAAAACCGTGGGAACGCTGACTTGGCGGATTTTGAGCAATATTGCCCAGGGGAGCACTTGCGTGTCGAGGCGATGCATTAGAATAGTCTGACGTCAGCTAGAGGTTCATCCACCACCACCACCATCATCCACGTCATCCGGCATCCGCTACGAATGGCGTCATTCGCGGGACTGTCACGGGAATAAAAGAGTCTGTTCCGACGACTGATCTCTCCAGGAAGAAAAGTTAGAATGATTATTGTCTGCGTTGTATTTGTGTGGGTTTGTTTCTATGCCACCAGCTGCCGAAAGGAGGAAAGGAGGAAAAGGAGTGGGAGGAAGAGGAGGAGGAGTAAAAGGAGGAGGAGGAGCAAAAGTAGGAGGAGGAAGAGGAGGAGCAGGAGGAAGAGGAGGAGCAGGAGGAAGAGGAGGAGCAGGAGGAGGAGGAGCAAAAGGAGGAGGAGGAAGAGGAGGAAGAAGAGGAGGAGGAGGAGGAGGAAGAGGAGAAAGAGGAGGAGGAGGAGGAGGAAGAAGAGGAGGAGGAAGAGGAGGAAGAGGAGGAGGAATAGGAGTATAAGAACATTCAGTTCTTCTCATGTGAACAAACAGGATATGGAGGGGAGGGGATTAATCGAGGTTGACAGTGAAACTGTGGACCC
This sequence comes from Oratosquilla oratoria, assembly GCF_046742065.1. Taxonomy (NCBI): domain Eukaryota; kingdom Metazoa; phylum Arthropoda; class Malacostraca; order Stomatopoda; family Squillidae; genus Oratosquilla; species Oratosquilla oratoria. The sequence continues at coordinate 13,839,206 of NC_134814.1, forward strand.
AGTTAAGGGACCGAGTACCATCCCCTCAGGGTTGACGTGATTTGAAGACGAGTGGTGTGGAGATGTATCTCTCCCACGTTCTTCTAGGAGAATCGTTACATGCAGGTGTTTCCTGTAACAACGCAATTCGGATATTTTGTTAAAAGCAACGAGAGACGATTTCACTCGGGTAGTGATGCCCCTGAGGTTTACTAGATATTTCTTATATCTATTTATTTATTTATTTTCATGTTTATTTTAGAGTTGTATCTTGCCATTATCTATTATTTTATCATATATATTGTTATTGTTCATTATTTTATTTTATATTTGTGTGCATTTTTTTTTTTTTTTTTTTGCGAAGGCATTGTATTCACAAAAAGAGAAGTGGCTAACAGTTTAAAAAAGTGATGCACTTTAGGGATTTTATTCTATTTGGCTTCAGTCAATTTTATTCAAATGAGGCTCACCACCTGAGGCACAGGACGTAGAGTACCCTCACGATTCAATAAAATCGCAGAAGAGATTCTGTAAAAAGTTATATTGTTTGATGAAGGATTTAACAAAATGTGGAAATGAGGACTTTTCGCCCCGATTCTGCACAGTTGGGATGGCAGGCCATTAGCTCAGCAATATAGCAAAACAAGCGAACAAACACAGCAACATCTGCAGTGCTCCATTTTTTTTTTTTTTTTTGCAAATGGTGGTGGCGCCAGCATGCGTATACACGCACCCACACAAGCATACACACCCACACACCCACACCCACACAAGCATACACACACACACACACACACACACACACACGCCCACACACACACACACACGCCCACACACACACACACACACATATATATATATATACATATATATACACATATATATACACACACAATGATATACACAAACACACACACACAAGCACAAACACACACAAACACACACAAACACACACACACAAACCCACACACACACACATGCAAACACACACACATAAACACACAGATACACACAAAACATACACAAACAAAATAAATGGCGCCAGCATGCGTATACACGCACCCACACAAGCATACACACCCACAACACCCACACCCCACACAAGCATACACCCACACAAGCATACACCCACACAAGCATACACAAACACACACACACACACACACACACACACGCACACACACACACACACACACACACACACGCTCGCAGAATCATTAACTGCGCTGTCAATGCAGTCAGAGCATGTGTCAGCTGAAGAGGTCAAACCAGGTCACGTTTGTTGACCCTATCTGGCCCAGTCCTCCTTAGTCGCCCTGTCCGGTTCTGTCGGACCTTATTTCCATGTCATTATCGTGAGTGTGGACTCACACTCGATCTCCATAACATCAAGGACCCGGACAATTTCCACTCTCTGCACTGGATTTTTTTTTTTTTTTTTTTTTTTTTTTTTTTTTAGCAAGGATCAACAAAGGTGTCCGTAAAGTGATGGCCAAGCGCCAACGACGTCGGAGAGAACCATCTCCTTGACAAACTTCTTTAAAACCGATCAACATCCACGAGCTTGTATCAAGATGCTCTCCTTTAATTTAGAACATTTATTTCTACGTTTATTCATATATGGAGAGATAACAACCGGTGACAACTCCCCTCCTCTTCATCTCATCCGTGCACGAGTCCATAACACAGGAACAAAGACATCTTCGGAAGGACTGCTGTGAGGTTGTGCTTCCATGAAGTCGATGAGATTTGTGGCAGGACTTAAGTTTATTTTTCTGTCAAACGCCAGGTGATTTTATTCAGGGAAAAGATTATGCCCTATGATGATTTTTTCTCACGATCGCAGGGCAACAATTACCATTCTTGGCCGTATCCGAAAAAAAAAAAAAATCTTCAACCCACGTGACCGAATTGGACGAAGTGACCTAACCCGACCCGGCACGCTAGTAGCCTACTAATGTTATGCAAACTTCCCCACAATGATGAGCTCACTAACTAACCCAGCACCTGCGTGCCTCAACCCAACCTGACGACTAGAATGCTCGGCGACTCGACGACCCGACGACCCGGCGATAATACGAGGACTCGACGACCCGGCGAATCGACGACCCGATGAATCGACGTCTCGACGACCCAACGACCCGATGAATCGAGGTCTCGACGACCCGATGAATCGAGGTCTCGACGACCCGATGAATCGAGGTCTCGACGACCCGATGAATCGAGGTCTCGACGACCCGATGAATCGAGGTCTCTACGACCCGACGACCTGGCGACTCGACGACCCGATCCAGCTCTATTCCTGTAATGACACGTATCCATCAACCCAAATCGGAGCCGGGAGGGAGACTTTCCAGCCCAGTGCTAGCGGACGAGCCCCGTAATCCCTTGGACGCTTCATTCCAACACTTTCGCTCTTTGATTACATTTGCAGAAACCTATGCTTCATCAGACTCGGTCGGGCACTGGCTCGCTCTCTCGCTCTATTTGCTCTCTCTCTCTCTCTCTCTCTCTCTCTCTCTCTCTCTCTCTCTCTCTCTCTCTCTCTCTCTCTCTCTCTCTCTCTCTCTTATATTTCACTGCCTGTCTCTGTTGGCCTGCCCGTTTGTCTGTCCATCTGTCGCACTTCCTTTTTCTGTATCCACCTGTCTGTATTCTTTCCGTCTCACTTGTCTAATCTCTGCGTCTGGTTATGTGTCTGCCCGTCTATTGATCTCTGTTCATTTTAGTCTGCTCGAATGTCTCGTTTCTTCTATGTCTCACTGTCTATCGTTTTAGCGTGTCTTTCTGCATGTCTGTCCTCATGTCTGTGTCTGTATCTATCTCGTGCACTTCTTTTTACTTCAGACTATCCACTCCTCATTTACAACCAGTGTCTGTATCTATGTCCTTCTTTCTATAGTTTCATATCTATGCGAGTGTGCAAAAAGGATGGATCTTTTTCTTTTGCGCTGGATGTC
>NC_134814.1:13849644-13854805 GCF_046742065.1 Oratosquilla oratoria
AAATGTCTCTCAGAGACCTCTAAGATACTGGATAGAGGAGAGGAAGGAGAGTATGTGGAAGGGAAGAAGGGAGATTTGATAGAAGAGGAGAGAGGGATTTAATGGAAGAGGAGAGAGGAAGGGAAGGAGGGAAAATGTAAGGTGGGAAAATGTCTCTCAGAGACCTCTCAGACACTGGATAGAGGAGAGGAGGGAGAGTATGTGGAAGGGAAGAAGGGAGATTTGATAGAAGAGGAGAGAGGGGTTTGATGGAAGAGGAGAGAGGAAGGGGAAGGAGAGAAAATGTAAGGTGGGAAAAGGTCTCTCAGAAGTCTCTCAGTCACTTTATAGAGGAGAGGAGGGAGAGTATGTGGAAGGGAAGAAGGGAGATTAGATAGAAGAGGAGAGAGGGGATTAATGGAAGAGGAAAGGGGGAAGGGTAAGAGAAAATGTAAGGTGGGAAAAGGTCTCTCAGAGGTCTCTCAGTCACTTTATAGAGGAGAGGAGGGAGAGTATGTGGAAGGGAAGAAGGGAGCTTTGATAGAAGAGGAGAGAGGGGTTTAACGGAAGAGGAGAGGGGAGAGGAAAGGAGAGAAAATGTAAGGTGGGAAAAGGTCTCTCAGAGACCTCTCAGACACTTGATAGAGGAGAGGAGAGAGCAAATGTGGGAGGGGGGAAGAAGGGATATTTGATAGAAGAGGAGAGAGGGTTTAATAGGAGAAGAGAGGAGAGGGGGAAGGGAAGGAGAGAAAATGTAAGGTGGGAAAAGGTCTCTTAGAGACCTCTCAGACACTTGATAGAGGAGAGGAGAGAGCATATGTAGAAGGGAAGAAGGGAGATTTGATAGAAGAGGAGAGAGTGGTTTAATAGGAGAGGAGAGGGGGAAGGGAAGGAGAGAAAATGTCAGGTGGGAAAATGTCTCTCAGAGACCTCTCAGACAATTGATAGAGGAGAGGAGGGAGAGTATGTGGAAGGGAAGAAGGGAGATTTGATAGAAGAGAGAGGGGTTTAATGGAAGAGGAGAGGGAGAAGGGTAGGAGAGAAAATGTAAGGTGGGAAAATGTCTCTCAGAGACCTCTCAGACACTTGATAGAGGAGAGGAGAGAGCATATGTGGGAGGGGGAAGAAGGGAGATTTGATAGAAGAGAGAGGGGTTTAATGGAAGAGGAGAGGGAGAAGGGTAGGAGAGAAAATGTAAGGTGGGAAAATGTCTCTCAGAGACCTCTCAGACACTTGATAGAGGAGAGGAGAGAGCATATGTGGGAGGGGGAAGAAGGGAGATTTGATAGAAGAGGAGAGAGGGGTTTAATGGAGGAGGAGAGGAGGAAGGGTAGGAGAGAAAATGTAAGGTGGGAAAATGTCTCTCAGAGACCTCTCAGACACTTGATAGAGGAGAGGAGAGAGCATATGTAGAAGGGAAGAAGGGAGATTTGATAGAAGAGGAGAGAGGGGTTTAATAGGAGAGGAGAGGGGGATGGGTAGGAAAGAAAATACAAGGTGGGAAAATGTCTCTCAGAGACCTCTCAGACACTTGATAGAGGAGAGGAGAGAGCATATGTAGAAGGGAAGAAGGGAGATTTGATAGAAGAGGAGAGAGGGGTTTAATAGGAGAGGAGAGGGGGAAGGGAAGGAGAGAAAATGTCAGGTGGGAAAATGTCTCTCAGAGACCTCTCAGACACTTGATAGAGGAGAGGAGAGAGCATATGTGGGAGGGGGGAAGAAGGGATATTTGATAGAAGAGGAGAGAGGGTTTAATAGGAGAAGAGAGGAGAGGGGGAAGGGAAGGAGAGAAAATGTAAGGTGGGAAAAGGTCTCTTAGAGACCTCTCAGACACTTGATAGAGGAGAGGAGAGAGCAAATGTGGGAGGGGGGAAGAAGGGATATTTGATAGAAGAGGAGAGAGGGGTTTAATGGAAGAGGAAATGGGGGTTTAATGGAAGAGGAGAGGGGGGAGGGGGAGGGTAGGAGAGAAAATGTAATGTGGGAAAATGTCTCTCATAGACCTCTCAGATGTGGCCTGGACAGCCACCGTGGCAGTTGAGGGAAATGAGAAGAAATGAGGAAAAGGAGGAATGGGAAATGAAGAGATGAGAGTTTTGGGGAAAAAGTAAAGTGGAGAGAAATGAAGGTAAGGAAAAATAGGAATAAAGGCGAGGAGCGAAGGGAGTAAGGAGAGATGTAAGAAGGAATAAGTAGGAAAAAGGGGACAAGAGAGAATGGGAAGTGGGATTAAAGAGGGGAAAGGGAAAGGGTAATAAAGGGGGAAGGAAGGTAGGGGAAAAGGAGAATAAAGGGAAAAGGGGAAGAAAGAAGGGGTAGGTGGAATGGAAAGTGAGATTAAAGAGGGGAAAGGGAAAGGGCAATAAAGGGGGAAGGAGGGTAAGGGGAAAAGGAGAATAAAGGGAAAAGGGGAAGAAAGAAGGAATAGGTGAAAAGGAATAGGGAATAAAGAGGTGAAAATGGGAAGGAGGAAACGTGAAGGACAACAAGAAAGAAGGGGGAAAAGGGAAAGAAAAAGAGAAAGAGAGGAATGGAGGAATAAAGAAGAGGAGGGGGAAAAGGGGAATGAAGGGATGAAGAAGAAAATTGAGGTAGAAAATGGGATAAAGATGAAAGAAAACGGGGGATGAGTTGAGTAAGGAAGAGGTGGAACTGGGTGGTGGAAAAGTGGAACAGGGAAGGAAGGGGGAAGGTGGAAGAGGGAAGGAAGGGGGAAGGTGGAAGAGGGAAAGGGGGAAAAGAAGTCTGATAAAGTGTGGCAAAGGAGACAAAAATCGACAACAAAGGAACAAAAGTTTATGGGGGAAACAGAGACAGCGAACACAAAGAAGAACATGAACAAAGAACAAAATAACACCTAAGAGAATAAAGAAAGGGGAAGAAGAGAGAGAGAAGTGAGATAGAAAACGGGAATGAGAGATAACGACGAAGGGTTTGGAGTGGAGAAGGAGAACAAGTGAGAAAATGAAAGATAGAGAAAGTATTTTAAAGGTAGATGACACGAAAGGCAAGGAAAGAGAAAGAGAAAATAGAGATTAAAAAGTACGTTAGGAGAAAATTAAATTAAAGAGGAATACTGGGAAATGACGGAAGAGAGAATTCAAGTAGAGAAAAAGGAAGAGATAAAGAACGAATGACAGTGGGTAAGAGAGACAACAAGGAGAGAAAATATAGTAAATAAAAGAAAAATAGATATTAAAGAGAGAACAAGGACTAATGGAAAAAAGAGACATAACAAAGTAAAGAGAAAAGAACAAAAATTAATTCCTGGTCACTGGAGCAAAAAGAGAAAAGACTAAAGAGACGGAAGAGGAGAGAGAGAAAATGGAATAAACGTTAACAGCAAACGAGAAAACGAGAAAACAAGAAAACAAACAACACTGAAGGAAATGTTAAGGACAAGCGAGAGAATAGAGAAACAAATAACGAAGAAGGGTCAGTAATAGATAAATGAACGAGAAAGGGGAGAAAATGGCTCGAGCCAGGCATTTCTCTCATAGAGAAATAGCGGGGGAGAGACATTTGAGCGAAGGATGAAAATGCAGAAGTACGCAAGACACTAAATGCAGTTTGAAAGGAAACCGTAGGAGAAAGGATAAGAGAGAAAGAGGAAAGAGAGAAGAGAGAGAGAGAGAGAGAGAGAGAGAGAGAGAGAGAGAGAGAGAGAGAGAGAGAGAGAGAGAGAGACAAAGGAGATATATATATATATATATATATATATATATATACACACACACATATATATATATATATATATCTTTATATATTTATATATATTTTTATATATATATATATATATATATATATATAGAGAGAGAGAGAGAGAGAGAGAGAGAGAGAGAGAGAGAGAGAGAGAGAGACAGACAGAGAGAGAGAGACAGAGAGAGACAGAGACAGAGACAGAGAGAGAGAGAGAGAGAGAGAGAGAGAGAGAGAGAGAGAGAGAGAGAGAGAGAGAGAGAGAGAGAGAGAGAGAGAGAGTCTACTGTTCAAGCTCCATCCGATTCACATTGGGTTGATTCTCGTCAAATGTTGTGAATTTGAATAGAAAGAAAAAGACTTCGTTTAGTATTCTAGATTTCCCTAAGAATATTTCAACAATGTGTCCAAATTTTGTATAGGCTTAACTTCTTAGTTCATCAGTCAGCTTTTCAATGTATTTCGAAAAATTAATTTGACATTCATTTAGAATTTTGAAAAACAGAAAAATTGTAACCGAAGTCCTTTCAACTCAAATCAACTCGGGACAGTTGACGAAAATCTGCCTTTAACCTCCGAGCCAGAATACAATATAATCTATTTTTTTCTGGCTGCCGTTAGGCGATTTTATTCAACAGAATATTACTTCCCATAGTTCAACTATCTCCTTAAATTTGGGGTAGGAGTTCCTGTTAAATCAAACTATCTTTTGTCACGGCCATGCCTGCAACAACAATATTCTTTTCAATACTAGAAAATTTCATTCATGTGGCAGGACAGCCAATAGTTTTAGGATTTCATTACCGGGAACAAATTTTCCTAATATATATACGTATATATGTATATATATATATATTCTTGAGTATCATTTTGCCACCTCTTTGATACTCAAAGATAGAATTGCTATTTATTTCTAATATAGTTATAAAATTTTAATCATATCTCGAGTGTGACTGTCCTGTTGAATGTAATAGTTAAGCACAAAAAACATGCAAAAGGTGTCACCACAATGGAAGAGGAATAATTGTCGAGCACACACACACACACACACACACACACACACACACACACACACACACACACACACACACACACACACACACACACACACACAAATTCTTGAAGGGCTGAAGACACTTGCCCAGCTTGCACTCCAGAGGTCTTAATCCATCTAAGACCAGATGACTCTATTCAGCTGAGGAAGACTTCCAGAGACAACTGACCCTTCAGCATGGAGGTTCTGCCTTGAGCCAAGTAAAACAAAATCATTTGGCACCACTGAGAACAAAGTCAATAAAGGCTTTCTGGTTTTCAAAGCCAAAGGTTCTCTGATTCCAGCGCTGGTCTGAGTTCACTACTACAAGCTTTGTGGAGGAGTGGATCGTCCGGCTACATTTGCCCTCATCATCAAAAGGGTCGGAGGAGGGAGGCATGGAGGAGGGAGGAGTAGAGGGAGGAGGACAAGGAGGAAGAAGGAAGGCAA
>NC_134814.1:13855305-13857805 GCF_046742065.1 Oratosquilla oratoria
AAGAAATGAAGGAACGAAGGACGGGTAACAACAGTGATGGAATAGTGAGATGGAGTCTGGCTCCTCCTCTTGGAGACGGTCTCCACTTCGTTGGGGTCCCTTCGGCGAGGCCCGAAAACCAAAGGTGTCTTTTCTTCTGCCATATAGACTATAGTCCGCTATCACCTAGCTCTGCAGGAAAATGTCTGTGTGAATACATAGGAGGCTTTCATATATATCTATACATATACATATATATTTTTACATACATACATACATACATATATATATATATATATATATATATATATATATATATATAAATATATATATTTATATATACACATATATAAATATATATATATATATATATATATATATATATATATATATATATAGAGCGATTCTTCAATCTCGACTGCGATGGCATGGAATTAAAAGTGATTTGTGGTTGAAAAAAGATATCAATTGATCACTGGGAACCATTCACTGTATATATATATATATATATATATATATATTATATATATATATATATATATATATATATATATATATATATATATACAAGTATGCGTGTGTCCATGGGTGTGTATATATTCGTCTGCCCATGCGCGCACACGTACATATATGTGTGTATATGTGTGCACGGTCACATGCGCTCATGGACGAGTGTGCCTTAACATGTAGGGACATAGGCCTCCTTATGTGACCCTCCATTATCTAATTTTCTGGAAAGAGAAAATAAAACTAAAAAAGGCCAAAGGACCAGGACAAAGGGAAATTGTTGGAAAGTAGCCCCTCCTGCCTTTGTGTCCCGGCAGAGTTAATGAAAGAGCTTCTGGTCAGCTGAACCGGAGTTCCTCTAAAGCTTCGAAAGACGAGAAAAGAGAAAAAGAGGAAAAGAGTGACTCCATGGCCTCGCAAAGAAAGTACTTTAGGCACAAAGGCGTATACGTGTAATTGAATAATGGCATATGGGCTCCTACATTGCTCGTGAGGGTGACTGTGTGTGTGTGTGTGTGTGTGTGTGTGTGTGTGTGTGTGTGTGTGTGTGTGTGTGTGTGTGTGTGTGTGTGTGTGTGTGTGTGTGTGTGTATTCACCTCGGATCTGCTGCAGTCTCTGTCGAGACAGCCAAACACCACCCTACGGCAGTGAGCTCAGAGCTCCTTATTAGCCGATCTCTGGGTAGGTCTGAGACCACTCACACACCACACACCGGGACAGCAAGGTCACAACTCCTTGACTAACGTCTCGTACCTACTCGCTGCTAGGTGAACAGGGGCTACACGTGAAAGGAGACAAACCCAACTTATCTCCGCCCGGCCGGGGAATCGAACCCTGGATCTCTGGCTTGTGAGGCCAGTGCTTTACCAATCCGCCACCGAGTGCGTGTGTGTGTGTGTGTGTGTGTGTGTGTGTGTGTGTGTGTGTGTGTGTGTGTATTCACCTCGGATCTGCTGCAGTCTCTGTCGAGACAGGCAGACACCACCCTACGGCAGTGAGCTCAGAGCTCATTATTTGCCGATCTCTGGGTAGGTCTGAGACCACTCACACACCACACACCGGGACAGCAAGGTCACAACTCCTTGACTAACGTCCCGTACCTACTCACTGCTAGGTGAACAGGGGTTACACGTGAAAGGAGATAAACCCAACTTATCTCCGCCCGGCCGGGGAATCGAACCCCGGTTCTCTGGCTTGTGAGGCCAGTGCTTTACCAATCCGCCACCGAGCCGTGTGTGCGTGTGTGTGTGTGTACGTGTGCGTGTGTCCATATATGTATGATAATGCCGGTGCCACTAAGTAACACCGCCACGACAAACAATTCGACACTTATACGCTGAAAACATAAGACGTATGCAAACAAAATGCATCACAGGTTGTCAAAGTAACTAAGCAGCCATATACGTCATATTATTCCACCAATCAGTAAAATACTACTGTAATATGTAGTAATAAACCATATTGAACATATGAGGAGTCATCTCGAACCAAAACTTTCCATGTGTGTTAGAAGGTGCGTGTGCGTGTGCCTCCCTTCATGGCGGATTGTGAGCTCAGTGGAGAACTGTTCAAGTAGAATAAAGGTGGAAGGCGCGTGGCCTTAACGCATCATCTTGGAACAAATTCTGGTGCCTGTGTGTATGTGTGTTTGTGCGTGTGTGTGTGTGTGTGTGTGTGTGTGTGTGTGTGTGTGTGTGTGTGTGTGTGTGTGTGTGTGTGTGTGTGTGTGTGTGTGTGTGTGTTCACCTCGGATCTGCTGCAGTCTCTGTGGAGACAGCCAGACACCACCCTACGGCAGTGAGCGTGTGTGTGTGTGTGTGTGTGTGTGTGTGTGTGTGTGTGTGTGTGTGTGTGTGTGTGTGTGTGTGTGTGTGTGTGTGTGTGTGTGTGTGTGCGTACGTGTGTGTGTTTGTGTATGTGTGTGTACGTTAAAGCGTGTGAGTGTGCGCAATTACGTACGTACACACGATCGTGTATGTATGCACGCCTGTGTCCGCGCGGCGGGGTGAGGTA
>NC_134814.1:13867805-13870305 GCF_046742065.1 Oratosquilla oratoria
TGGGAATGTATAGGAAGAGGGCAGACGAAATAAATTGACAAGAGAGGCTAGAACAAGGAAAGGGAGGTGAAAGACAGGAAGAGGAAGGAAAGGGAGATGAAGGGAAGGGAGATGAAGGGAAGGGAAGATAAGGGAATAGAGATAAAGGGAGGGGAGGGGAAAGGAAGGGAGTGGAGGTGACGGGAGAGGAGTCGAAGGAAGAGATGAAGGGAAGAGAAAATGAAGGAAGGCAAGATAAAGGGAAATGAGAATGAAAAGAAAGGGGAGATGAGGGGAGGAGGGACAACAAGGGGAGGGGAGATGAAGGGAAGAGAAAATGAAGGGAGACAATATAAAGGGAAATGAGAATGACGGGATGGGAGATGAGAGGAGAAGGGACAAAGGGAGGGGAAACGAAGGGAGGAGAAATGAAGGAAAGGTGAAGGTAGGGAGGGAGGGAGGGAGGGAGAGAGGGGAGAATAGAAATGAGGTGAAAATGAACAGAAAGGAATACTGGATGGGAGAGGTTAGGGAATTTACGTGGGGAAGAGGAAGGGACACTGGATAGAGGAGAGGAGGGAGAGTATGTGGAAGGGAAGAAGGGAGATTTGATAGAAGAGGAGAGAGGGGTTTGATGGAAGAGGAGAGGGGGAAGGTAAGGAGATAAAATGTAAGGTTGGAAAATGTCTCTCAGAGACCTCTCAGACACTTGATAGAGGAGAGGAGAGAGCATATGTGGGAGGGAAGAAGGGAGATTTGATAGAAGAGGAGAGAGGGGTTTAACGGAAGAGGAAAGGGGAAGGGAAGGAGAGAAAATGTAAGGTGGGAAAAGGTCTCTCAGAGACCTCTCAGACACTTGATAGAGGAGAGGAGAGAGCATATGTAGAAGGGAAGAAGGGAGATTTGATAGAAGAGGAGAGAGTGGTTTAATAGGAGAGGAGAGGAGAGGAGAGGGGGAAGGGTAGGAGAGAAAATGTAATGTGGGAAAATGTCTCTCATAGACCTCTCAGATGTGGCCTGGACAGCCACCGTGGCAGTTGAGGGAAATGAGAAGAAATGAGGAAAAGGAGGAATGGGAAATGAAGAGATGAGAGTTTTGGGGAAAAAGTAAAGTGGAGAGAAATGAAGGTAAGGAAAAATAGGAATAAAGGCGAGGAGCGAAGGGAGTAAGGAGAGATGTAAGAAGGAATAAGTAGGAAAAAGGGGACAAGAGAGAATGGGAAGTGGGATTAAAGAGGGGAAAGGGAAAGGGTAATAAAGGGGGAAGGAAGGTAGGGGAAAAGGAGAATAAAGGGAAAAGGGGAAGAAAGAAGGGGTAGGTGGAATGGAAAGTGAGATTAAAGAGGGGAAAGGGAAAGGGCAATAAAGGGGGAAGGAGGGTAAGGGGAAAAGGAGAATAAAGGGAAAAGGGGAAGAAAGAAGGAATAGGTGAAAAGGAATAGGGAATAAAGAGGTGAAAATGGGAAGGAGGAAACGTGAAGGACAACAAGAAAGAAGGGGGAAAAGGGAAAGAAAAAGAGAATGAGAGGAATGGAGGAATAAAGAAGAGGAAAAAGGGGAATGAAGGGAGGAAGAAGAAAATTGAGGTAGAAAATGGAAGAAAAAAGATGAAAGAGATGGAACGGGGTGAGTTGAAAAGTAAGGAAAGAAGGAAAGGGAAGGAAAGAAGAGGAATGGAAAGAAGGAAAGGTGAAAAGGTGGAAGAAGAAAGGGGGAAAAGAGGTGAAGAAAGGGGAAAGGGGGTGGAAAGGAAGACAAAAGAAAGAAAGGAGACAAAAATCGACAAAGGAGCCAAAGTTTATGGGGGAAACAGAGGGGAAAAGAAGAGAAAAAGAACAAAATAACAAAGAGAATAAAGAAAGGAAGAAGAGAGAGAGAGAGAAAAACGGGAATGAGAGATAACGACGAAGGGTTTGGAGTGGAGAAGGAGAACAAGTGAGAAAATGAAAGATAGAGAAAGTATTTTAACGGCAGACGACACGAAAGGAAAGGAAAGAGAAAGAGAAAATAGAGATTAAAAAGTACGTAAGGAGAAAATGAAATTAAAGAGGAATACTGGGAAATGACGGAAGAGAGAATTCAAATAGAGAAAAAGGAAGAGATAAAGAACGAATGACAGTGGGTAAGAGAGACAACAAGGAGAGAAAATATAGTAAATAAAAGAAAATTAGATATTAAAGAGAGAACAAGGACTTATGGAAAAAAGAGATATAATAAATTAAAGAGAAAAGAACAAATTAATTCCTGGTCACTGGAGCAAAAAGAGAAAAGACGTAAAGAGACGGAAGAGGAGAGAGACAAACGAGAAAACGAGAAAACAAGAAAACAAACAACACTGAAGGAAATGTTAAGGACAAGCGAGAGAATAGAGAAACAAATAACGAAGAAGGGTCAGTAATAGATAAATGAACGAGAAAGGGGAGAAAATGGCTCGAGCCAGGCATTTCTCTCATAGAGAAATAGCGGGGGAGAGACATTTGAGCGAAGGATGAAAATGCAGAAGTACGCAAGACACTAAATG
>NC_134814.1:13875305-13890305 GCF_046742065.1 Oratosquilla oratoria
GCAAAAACCTTGGAGGAGTTTGTGAATAATCTCTAACCTAACCATACCCCACCTAACTTTAACCCTTAACCCTAACAAAAATATATATATATTTTTGAAAATGAAATATAGTTACCCAAGTACCTGAAGTGATAGGGTACCAGAATATATATGGTTATGGGGGTCTATATGCAAAACCCTAGGAGGAGTTCCTGAACAAAATAATAAACAAACTGGCAGACAGATAAGTGAAAGATCGTGTTCCAAGTACCTTGGGTTATATGGTTTCAGAATATATATGGTTATAGGGGTCTATCTGCAAAAACCTAGGAGTAGTTCGTGAATAATCACACCTAACCATAACCCACCTAACCCTAACCAAAATATTTTTTTTATGAAATATAGTTATCCAAGTACCTGGAGGGATAGGGTATCAGAATATATATGATTATGGGTGTCTACCTGCAAAACCCTAAGAGGAGTTCGTGATCAAACAAACAAACAAACATACAGACAGACACACAGAGGCTACTACTTTATAGTATATATATATATATATATATATATATATATATATATATAAATATATATATATATATATATATAAATATATACAAACACACACACACACACACACACACACACACGCTCCCCCCTCCACACACACATGCACACGCACACGGACGCACACACACGCACGCACACACATACACAGACACACACACACATACACAGACACACACACACACATTACGTAATGATAAGTAAACCATCTACAAAAAGCACGAATTAGGAGAAAGAGCACATCATGAAACGAAATGCGCCCAAAAAATTGTATAACAAAATAAAATAAGAATAAAATTCTCTGTACTAATTAAGCTACATTAATACACACGATTACTGGGGCGCAAACTAAATTCAATGCTGTTCGTACTTAATAAATCAAGCACCACTTCAAAACGTGTTTCGCTCTCACGAAAGAAAAAAAAAATGTCTGCTGTCGAGTGAGATCAGTAAGAACTGTCATTTGGAAACTAACTATTGCTTTTACGTACGACCCGAACCGTCAAACATTGTCATTTTATCTTTACATATTCTGTCTATTCTTGGACAATTAAGGTTTAAATCGTTCATTAATGAATCAAACCACCTTTTCTTTTTTCTTCGCAGGTGCTTACAAGGAGCTTAAAATAGCTTATGATTATCATTCAATGAATCTGAATATGATACGATGATACATATCTGTGTAGTGTTGTATATACATGCACATAAATATATACACTGTCATTTTCAAATGCAGGTAAATGTGATACATATGTAGTTATCTATATATGTATGTCATCATTACTAAATACGTCTACATATACTACTACATATGTATATAAATAAATATCTAGATGCAAGTGCCTTTGTACATATTTTCCCTTTCCGTACATGAAGTATACAAATCACTGCTATCAGAGTAAATATAAAAACAGAAATAAAAATATTCAGACAAATGTAGTACGAAAGAAAATGAAAATAACTTAATAAGCTGAAACATATCTACCTCAGCTTACAAAAATATCCAGTTTTGACACAATGGTGAGTAGGTTTAGACTGGATTTATAGGTAACTCTGTCCATGTTTACACCTTGTCAAGCTCGCCTAAAACCTTACTCAGCTAGTGCACACATACATAAAGACAGTCCAACATCTTCTGACTACTTGGAAGCTCTATCCTTACTTTACCGCTTTCTTTGTATCCACCACGTCGAGTGTAGGCGGGCTATCTCTGTGTGGGCAGTAAAGATCACGCCCTAGTTCATGGGAGGATGGCCCTGATATTCCCCACAGGCGTGGGAGGCAGCCCACATCACACTACGAAAGGTCACAACTCACTCTCTCTCTCCATCCCCACCACCAAACCGCCCCCCACCCCAAACAAAAAAGAAAGAAAAAAATCATACCATTTTAAGACTTCACTTGGTTGTTCGAACAAATCCATTACACCAATGAGTGAGGAAAAGGTCGGACGGGGAGCCCACTTCAAGTCGGCAAGTTGGGAAGGTCGTCATTCAATTAGTCTGATTGTTTCGTCACTCAGGAAAAGCGATCAAGTTATGCCAGCGGCAGCGGAGCGGAACAAGCTCAAACAATACATTGGCCCACGTCCACGGCAGACTCTACCAGGAGTAGAATACCAACGCACGAACGCACTCACTTCCAACATCCAGTACAGAAACTCTAGCTGTATAAATCACTTAGCATCTACTGAGACTAGACTGCACATCAAACAGAATATAAAAAGAATATAAATTCATAAGAAATCTAACGTCTCATATAAGCCCTGATGGAGGTCGTGATGGGAAATGTCAACATTTTCAAATGGCCTAGGACGATGACGTGGCGTGAAGTAAACCACCTTTCTGGCTGCGCAGATTTCCATATCGGCATCCTTATAAAAAAAAAGTCCAAACTATATACATCATCCGAGAATAACGAATAAAAAATTATGGCTTTCCCTGAAGAATAGCTCATTCTAATTCTAGAAGAGATCTCAACAATTGTAATTTAGGTTTCTGCAGCCTAACAACCTATATGACTTGATGCACGGTGCCAGAATTGCTTGGTAATAACCTATTGCTTGCTAAACACATAGGGCCACCAAAAATCAAACGATCATATACGGAATATGGTGGACGTAACGCTAGCTATCAGCATCTTAGCAGAATTAAGCCACTAATTTAATCATTAATTATCCAAATGGTCGACAGGACCTTAACACAATGCAAATATACAGAGTAACTTATGCAAAATACGCACCACACCTTCACACCACTATTTCCCCAAGTCCACCACTTCCTACCCACACCATGTATGATCACCGTCCCACCAATGTACCAGTTACATATATTCGCTACTGTAATGTCTGTCTTAAGAAAAAACCAACAGAAGAATTCTAATGAGGAAGACGAAGAAGACAAAGTGCGGATACTAAAGTTGAACGCAAGACGACGACAGGTGCAGTTTGGGAGCTCGTTAGTCGTTAATTGAGTTGTTTCTGCTCCTGAGGGACCACCCATTACCACCCTCCCTCCCTCCCTCCCTCCCACTCTTCTCCCTACCACCTTCCTCCATTTCTTTCTCCCTCCTTCTACCCTCCCCATCCACAACGTCGAGACTGTATACATTCAAACTAAGCTTTAAAAAAAAAAAAAAAAAAAAAAAAATCCATTTAATTTCCCTTCCCTTTCACCCTCCCCTCTTTCTTATCCCCTTTCCATTATCTTTCCCTCTCTTCGCTCTACATTCTATCCCTCCCTTCCTCCTCTTCCCTTCCACATGCACCCTCCTTCATCTAGGCCCACACTCTTCCACAGTCATGTCATCAGTACTATATACAGTCGCTCTCAAAAATATCTTAACTCTTACGTGGCGTAAGAGTTAAGATATTTTTGAGAGCGACTGAGAGCGAAAGACTGAGAGCGAAAGAGTTAAAAGGTTGTATTTACTTTAATCTTTCCAAGATCCCTTGCTCTGGTGGTTCATCCAATTGCATTATTAAAGTTCTTCTAAAATGCATCGACTTAAAAATGTAAACCTATTCGAGTCTATGCAGCATTTATGAAGTAATTTCTCACTTAAGTCTTTATTCTTTCCAATGAGATTGTTATATCATCCTTTCTTCTTCAATTTTGCTTTGTTTTTGTTTTTGTATTTGATAAACACTTAAGAACTAAAAGAGTGCTGGGCACTAGTATTGTAGATTTATGTTTGTGATCTACATTGAGTTTGGAGGAGCTGAGACAAACGAGGTGATGTTTTCTTTCTTCACTCTGTACGTCACATGTGCATCCCAGTTGCCTTCCTACATTCATTATGAAAACCTCCCCCCACTGTATGACGCTATTGCGTTAAAAAAAAAAAAAATAGACAAATTAATAAATAAATTATATATATATATATATATATATTTATATATATACACATATATATATATATATATTATATATATATATATATATATATATCTGTCATGACTGATCTACATCTCGGAACATTCCCTTTGGAAAACTTTGGCGGTTGCCGGTGGTTCTGTTAACATATACATGGTGGCTGTTGTCAAAACAAGGAGTTATGTACAATTCATTCTCTACTACCTACGTCTATTCTTCTTCTATAAGATACAGTACATGAACTGAGTATGGACACTCAATATTTATGCATAAATGATTTAATATGAAAACTCTAGCGGTTGCCGGTGGTTCTATTAACAGATACATGGTGGCTGTTGCCAAAACAAGGAGTTACATACAATCTATTTTCTACTATCTACGTCTATTCTTCTTCTACAATGAACAGTACATGAACTGAGTATGGCCACTCAATATTTATGCATAAGTGATTTATTTATAAGCAATGGGAACACATATTGAAAATATATCGGTCGTATAATGACTTGCAGTTGATAATGTCAGACATAGGTTTCCAGACGCACGGCCCAATTGACCGCGGTGAGGTTAAACGTGCTCGGCCCAAATGCCCGGGGTAAGATCAAATACAATGGATGGTCCCGCGGGAGTTCTCTGGAGACGTCGGTCCTTGCCTCCTGTAGCTAATGCGTACGTGCGCGCGTGTGCACGCAAGACATATAAAGGATTGAATATTTCCTTTAATCATCTTGCAACAGATGCTCGGCTCTACTACCACTCTCTGACCAGAGTGAGGTTAATACACAAGGAAGATAAGAAGTAATACAATAATTTTGGCATGAAGATAAATAAACATAATGTTGAAACAATGGGGATATCAGGAAATATTGATGATTAAGATAAATTTTACTTGGTTTTATGAAGATGTGGAGGTAGATTTAAAGGTAATTACGAATATTAGAAAGAACCTCACTGTTGAACTCAGTCCCGTTGTCAAAATTCGGAGTTTTGGGTGTAGTGAAGGAGCATATGAATTTGTCAATAAGGGTCTTTGCCACGTGTTGTGCTGTCTTGTCTGATAGGGAGGAAAGAACACAGAATCGTGAAAAATGGTCAACACAAAGAGGTATTGCCTTCAGCTGTAAGTGGTAACTTAAGGAGATCGACAGCTACTGTGTCGAGTGGTTTACAAGGGGTAAGATTTGGAACATGACCGCTGATATGATCTTTGTGAGTCACACAAGAGTGACAAGCATCAATGTGGAAATGTATATCCTTCCTCATGGTTAACCAGAAGTAATGCAATCTGGCTTGTGTAACGCCTTTCTCCTTGCTAGGGTGTGTTGTTGGCGTTGTTGCTGTTGTTATTGATGATGCTATTGTTGATGTTGTTGCTGTTGCTGCTGCTATTGGTATAGGTGTTGGTGTAGGTGTAGGCACTGTAGGTGTTGTTATTGGTGTTGCTGCTATTGTTATTTTGTAGGTAGTAAGAGCCTCCTATCTTGCTTATCATTAGTGTGTACTAAAATACACCCTTACCTCATTTAATATTAAGATTATAGCACCGTACCGATTATATAAACTCCGCAAATGTATAAAAAGAATCCAAGTAAATATGATTTTCTTATCCAAATCACCATCTTCCCTTACATTTCCAGCATTTTTCCTCCGGCGCCGTCGGCATTCCCCTCCCAAAGATATTATTTCGGTCGAGTGGTCGACGGAGAGAATTTGATGGTTCCGGCGGCCCCGGAAGTTCCTCCCATACCAAATTCCGGACGCCTGGAACGTCCTTCTTTTACGACACCCGGAACTGGAAAGTTACCTAACGCTGTCGAATTGTGGTTCGGGAGGGGTGGGGCTCACATGTTTATATACGGAGTTAGATGGAAGGGTGCGTAATGAACGGTGCTGGATTCCATAGCTTTACTTACAATGGCATTGATAAAAATGATTATCACAACCATGACGCTAACAATAGCAATGATAGTTAAGATAATAATGTTTATAATAAGAATAATATTGAAAAATAAGAATTATATTGGAGAAATAAAAATATTGATGATAAGAGTATTCATGTATTTTCTATATATCCCAATGATCCTTTCCCTTTTATGACAAAATTAGACAACAGCAAGAGAAAAAGAAAGAGGGAAATAGATAAATAAAAAAAGAAAAAAGAAAAAGAAAAGAAAAGAAAGAAAAAAGAAAAATAAAAGAAAGAAAGAAAGAAAGAAAGAAAGAAAGAAAGAAAAAAAAATACCCTTCTCATCACCCCTCTTCGAGGATGAAGGGTCCTTTGATTACCCATCACACTGCTTGGATCCAAAGCAGTGCAGCAAGGTACAGCTCTTTCACACCAGGGTCAGACAACCAGAGCAATCTTTCCCCCTGTCTTTTCACTGTTTCGCGAAACCCGCCTTTCACATCCATTCAAAATGAATTATGAAGCAGATGAGAAGAGGATCCTTTTGGGACAAGTCATATCTTCATGCATTTACAATTCCCTTCATGTTAATGACAATGGTGATGATAATGGTGTTAGTCAAATAATAACGAAAAACAAAAGTGTTTCAGACGGACTGAATAAACGACTTCCTCTTATAGGAAGTGATTTGGAGACCGAAATTCATTTGAGACATCACAGCGGCTGAGGTCATCTCGGCTGGAGACTAGAAATACTGAAGTTCACGGTTCCATTCCCTAAGGGGTGAATCATGTATTCAACCCATTTCAACAAGCTAAGATTTTATCCTAGTTGATGGTAGATGATTTTATTCGAATGATGATAGGGACAAGATCAGAAAAATGATTGATGAAATCCGTTTGGTTTGTCAGAGCCCTTAGAAAAACCAATTCATCTATGATTTGCTGGTATAAAATCTAGTTAAGGCGTCTTCTTAGGGTTGGGTTTAACCCATCTTGTACCAGACACCATTCTTCCCTTTATTCTGTCTGCTGCCTGGCTATTGCAGCCATCTTCATGAAACCACTTCTGGGGTTAACTCCTCTGACTTAAACCTTTTCCGTTCAGGGTTGCAGTTTAGTTGTAGTCTGACTGTTGACTTTCTGTTTCATTCATCTCTGAGACTCTTGTCACGGCGTAGTTTTGTTTATCTTTACCATGATCATCCCTCGAGGTTTTCTTTATGGGATTCTCTCTCTTACCTGCCATGTTTAATGTTACTGCAGAACTCTTGTATGTTTAATGTGTGTTATCACAATACTAAAATTTTTGTCAATGCCGGCCTTATCGTACGTAAAATCCACCGCCTCCAACTCCAGTATATCCAGCTTCATCAACTGTATCAACTACACTAACTGCACCAACCACACCACCACTACTAACCATCTCCAACACTACCTCTATCACCACTACTTCCAGCTTATTACATGTAGCTCTAACACATCCAACTCGCCACCTCTTATATCACCATCACCTACCTCCACCACCATAATCACCATCACAACTAACACCATCACTAACACTACCATCGCCACCACCATCTCCATCACTTTCGCCATCAATAGAACCATCATCACCGTCATTACCATCACCACTAAAACCATCACCACCATTCTCGTCACTCCTGCCATCAACAGCGTCATTAATACCGTCATTACAACCGTTACCAACATCTTTATCGCCACCGTCACCGCCACCACCACCACCGCTACCGCCACCGCCACCGCCACGGCCACGGCCACCGCCACCGCTTCCATATACACCAACCCTACCCCGGCCACAATCACACACAAAACCTTTCTCCATTATGGCTTCCCACCGGCGGGACCTGTCCAGGCCTGCCACGCGGCAAAATGCAAAAGCCTCAATTTGACCTTGTATTCCGCGGCCCACCTCCACCCCGCCCGCGAAGGCCGGGGATGGGGGGGTTGGGTGTGGGGGGATACCCGTGGGAAAGAACTGAAGCGGAAAAGGGGGGAACTGGGGGATAAGAGGAGGGGGTTGGGGGGATCTTGATCCACCAAGAACCCGTTCTGTTCAATGTCCGCCACCCCCTCTAACCCTACAACCAGAAATTGAACAGAATCATCTTGTTTTGAAAATAAGTAGATGGAAATAGATAAAGCGGATAAGTAAATAAATGAAAATAATGAAATAGAATAAAGGTCAATTAGTAGAGGGTTAAGACAGACATAATGACGGTACAACAGTGACGACTAAAGCTGCATGTAGGGGCAGGGGACTTACACGCACACACACATACGAGTACATATATGCTCGCGCACACACACACACGTGCACACACGCGCGCACATACATGCACACAGGCACGCACACACACACACACGTAAACAACAGACAGACAGACAGACAGATAGACAGACGGACAGAGAAAGATAGATAGATAGATAGAGATAGATAGATAGATAAAGAGAGAGAGAGAGAGAGAGAGAGAGAGAGAGAGAGAGAGAGAGAGAGAGAGAAAGAGAGAGAGAGAGAGAGAGAGAGAGAGAGAGAGAGAGAGACAAGAGAAGAGAGAGAGGGAGAGAGAGAGAGAGAGAGAGAGAGAGAGAGAGAGAGAGAGAGAGAGAGAGAGAGAGAGAGAGAGAGAGAGAGAGAGAGAGAGAGAGAGAGAGAGAGAGAGAGAGAGAGAGAGAGAGAGAGAGATAGAGTGAAAGAGAGGTGCAGGTAGAGGTGAGGGTAAAAGAACAAGGAAGAGGACAAAGAGGAGGAAGAAAAGGAGAGGGACGAAGTGGAAGACGAAGAGAAGGACGTGGAAGAAGAGGAAGAGGATAAAGAGGGCGAGAAGGATGAGGTGAAGGAGAAGGAGAACGAGATGGAAGAGGAAGAGGGGGAGGAGGCGGATGAGGACGAGGAACACAAGGAAGACGAGAATGAGAAGAAAAAGGAGGCGAAAGAGAAGTAGATAAAGTTTGTGAGGTAGCTTAATAGTGCAGTTAAGTTGTTGATAACATAAACAGACATACTTTCGAATCTTTATGAAATTTGTATTTCTATTTTTATTCTCAATTTTGTCTTTCATTTTATTTCATTTTTCGCTCAAGTACCCCAGTGACGGACCGCATCAGGAAATTTCCAATAAATTCCTGACTGTTATTAACAATCTGTCAATCTATCCATCAACCCATCAATCAATCAAAGGAATCAAAAGCAGTTGTGAAACCATTCCCCTTTCTGAACTAGACCCGGGCGGGATCATCACTATCAAGCTCCCTGGCAGACACCAGAGTCATCTATAAAATCCGTTAAAGCCGCGTCCACACTTCTTGCATTTCCACGCATCGTATCATCTTTGCGTATCACCTAATGTACCCATATGTTACGTATCCGCCTGCTGTATACGGATACGCAACAAGTGGGTACAATACCCTGTTGCACCGTATCGTATCACTAGGTGGTACGCAAAGATGATACGTGGAAATCCAAGAAGTGTGGACGCGGCTTAACATTACCTCTTATGTGACCACTCAAGCTCACCAGTTTCAGGTATGATCGCGTAAACCTGGCTACCATTCAGCAACTGAGCCAAATGATAGAGTTTTCATGTAGTAGATGTTATTTATCCTTTCCACTAAGGATTCTCCAATTCTATAAATTCTATTTTGGTTAATATCAATAGGTTTGTTTCATCAAAGGGAAACAATCTCGGAATTAAGTCTATGTACCTATTTTTCATCCTGTGTATTTATCCTTCTATCTATATACAACTGCACACACACACACACACACACACACACACACACACACACACACACACACACACACACACACACACACACACACACACACACACACGTGGCGCGGTTGGTAGAGTTCCCGGTTGTCACTATAGAAGGCCGGGTTCGAATCCCGCCCAGGGGTGAATTAATTTCAGTAACGCTGCGCTGCGAGTCGTTACTCCAACTCTCGTGGGCGGGGAGTTGGGTATGTGTGTGCGTGTAAGGTCACAGCATTACCCATAGATCGGTCATATGAGCTCTGATCTCTCCTCCGTGAGGGAAATAGCTGTCGATCACGAGTCCAACACTTGATACAAGACCATGGTGAATCACACACACACACACACACACACACACACACACACACACACACACACACACACACACACACACACACACACACACACACACACATACACCACACACACACGCACACACACATACGCACACACTCACACACATACACACGCGCACACACACACGCACACACACACACACACACACACACACACACACACACACACTCACACACACACACACACACAAAAGCACACACACACACACACACACACACACACGTGTCTATATACATACATATATACATACATACATACATATATATATATATATATGTTATATATATATATATATATATATATATATATATATATATATACATGTGTGTGTGTGTGTGTGTGTATGTGTGTGTGTGTGTGTGTGTGTGTGTGTGTGTGTGTGTGTGTGTGTGTGTGTGTGTGTAATAATGGTAACATGAATCTTATATAAAGATGAAAGAAATAGGTGAATAAACAAAAAATTACGAGAAGACTTTACGACAGCCGCGGGCGAAGGCGAGCGATCCACATGGACCGGAGATGCGACGTCGTAATCCTCGCTGTTTACGATGTGGCCAGCGGACGCGAGGGGAGCGGTAGAGGTTCCTCTTATGAAGAAAGTGCAGGTGGAGGAGGGTGGAGGGTGGAGGGTGGAGGGTGGAGGGTGGAAGGCTCCAACGATTATGACACTGCTCTTGTTGATCGTTAAGGTCTTTGGGATCACTTAATCCAATGAAAAGAAAAATTACGGTCCAGACCCTTCCAGAAGCATAATTAGACATAGACATGTAGCCTATTGGGCTAAATGTGATTAACCAGATGAAGGAGTTTCAAATTCCAGTTTTTCAATACATGGTAGCTCTTATCGCTGCTGCCGCATTTTCTTTTTTACTTTCAAGGAAAAAAAATGGTCATCATATTTCCAGAATGTCGCAGTGCTCTATATTCATTTTGGATAATTCATAACGAACTTATTCATTTGAGGATAGCCACACACTCTCCATATGAGTAAGTATTGTTAAATGATACTGTCATTGATGACTGAGCAGGTGTTTAGTGGGTGAAGCTGTCGGCTGAGATGGTGGCTGTGGAGGTGGCTGAGGTGGCGGCCGCGACAGGAGAGGCTGGGAAGTGTCTGGCACGGATTCAAAGAACGACGGAGGCGGGTGGCGATCCGGTGCGCCGGACCCCAGACGTCTCGAACGTCCGGATGTCGGCGTCAGCGAGGATTCCGGGGAGGAGGGAAGAGGCAAAGGGAGGAAGGGAGGGAGGGAGGGAGGGAGGGGAGAGGAGGAAGAGGAGGAGGAAGTGTGAGATGATCAGGAATCGAAATAAGTTATATCTAAAAAAGAAAAAAAAAAGTGGCTGGAGAATAGGGGAAAGAGAGGATGGAGAAGGGAAGGAGAGGAAGAAGGGGAGAAGGAGGAGGAAGAGGAGGAAGTGTGAGATGATCAGGAATCGAAATAAGTTATATCTAAAAAAGAAAAAAAAAGTGGCTGGAGAATAGGGGAAAGAGAGGATGGAGAAAGGAAGGAGAGGAAGAAGGGGAGAAGGAGGAGGAAGAAGAGTGAGTAAGATAAGTAAAGAAGAGTAAGATAAGTAAGAAGATAAGTAAAGGTGTGAATGGAAATATGATGAAAGGGATTAAAAAGAGGACGAGGAGGAAAGAGTGGAAGGATATAAAAAAGAGGAAGAAGACAAAGAGTAAGAAGAAGAAGAAGAAGAAGAAGAAGAAGAAGAAGAAGAAGAAGAAGAAGAAGAAGAAGAAGAAGAAGAAGAAGAAGAAGATGAAAAAGAAGAAGAAGAAAAGAAGATGATGAAGAAGAAGAAGAAGAAGAAGGAGAAGAAGAAGAAGAAGAAAAAGAAGAAGAAGAAGAATTTCTTTCAAGGGATCTACACTTTTGCTGACGATTGCTGTGGGCCATCACGTCGCCAAAGAAACTACTTTGAGAAATAAATCCAAACCGTCTCTTCAAAGAGGAGACGTGCCGCCTCTGGAAAAGTTATATTAGTCCTAAGACTAACACTGAAGATATAAAGATAAATAGATAAATACATCAGATAAATAAAAATAAAAATGTTTCTTATCTCTTACATTTTTATTCATTATATTTATTCATTTGCCTATTTGTTTCTTTATCTATTTTACAATCTATTTATATTGTAGAAAGAGTTGAAGATATTTGTACAATTTACACCAGGTTATGACACTGACAATAAGCCTGGTGAAGGGAATCCTCACACTTAAATGTAAATCCTATTTTCTTTACTTAGAAAACTCCCTATACATTGAGCTTCTGTGACCAAAGTAAACACTCGTATACTAAGAGACACATCCACATCACCATCACCATCCCAGGACCTCAAAGACAAAGGACATCCGGCAACGCTCCACGGGTCCTCCCAGTTAGCAGATTTTGGACTGCTCTCTGTGTTGCATTAGTGTGACACATAAGTATATAAGAATGGAGGAGGCTGCAAGAGACCTTAAGGCCTACACTAGGCAGTTTATTATCCCTTACTACCTTTAATACCAATCCATAAAGTTATCTAATCTTCTATTAAGACAATAATTTTTTCAGTGCTGACTACAACGTTACTATGTCTATTACATTCGTTAACCACTACTGTATGTTGGTAAAGCAGTTCTTGCCTATTTCGTCTTTAAACTTAATTTTGTTCAATCTAAATCCTTTAATACGAGTACTGCCTGCTGTTTTAATAGTGCTGTTTCTGTCTTACCGACCTGGAGTGGTGTAAGAGGGGGTTAATCGGCGGTTCTCAGTTTTCCTGATTAGAAAACGGTGGAGGAAGTAATGTTGAAGTTGGCTCAGCCACACGCACTCAAAATTGAACTGTCTTAGCTGAGCTATAGTGATGATCCTTAACTAATCGGCAAATGAGCAATTTTATCTAATCTTTCACTCTGGGTATTTCATTCAGCCGAGAAAAACCCGTAGACAGCAATGAGTAATATATTAATTTATTTTCTTTAAACACAGTTTGCTTAGGATATAGTTCCTCTCCTTCAGGGTGGAGCGCTGTCCTCTAGGGAGTCTCACTGCTCTTCCGGGGAGGAAATCTGCTCTCTAGTACAAGACATCTGCTCTTTTTTCAGAGAGGATGTGCTTTTCCTAAGAGCCACCTTTCTTAAAGAAGAGAGGAAGAGGAGGAGCAAGAGGAGGAAGAGAAAAAGAAGGAGGACCAAGAAAGCGATAAAGAGCGAGAGACCAAGAATGAAGTAAAGAGAACAAGAGCAAAGAGCAAAAAGAAAGAGCAAGATGGAAGAAGAGGAAGCAAGATCTCAAAGGAGCGAACAGGAACGAGGGAGAGAGCATGAGAAGGGAGAGAGAGCAAGAGTGAAGGTGAGAGCAAGAGAGAGGTAGAGAGCAAGGGTGAGAGGAGGACGTGGGGAACAGCCTGGCTTCTCCTTCAAGGACCAAGACCTGCTCCTTCAAGGTCGAGACCTCTTTCTTCTGAGACGCTTCTCGCAACTTCGCGGAGAAGGACCTGGTCGTAGTTTCCTGGAAAAAGTCTTCGTTTACTTTCAATTTTCGCGATGTTGGTCGTCTGAATTAATTCTTGTATTACTGATATCTCTGAATTTGAAGTTGAAGATCTCAAAGTATTTTGATCCCAGAAGCGCCCATTCCACCTTTTTCTTTTCTTTTATTTTTATTTTATTATTTTCTTTTATTTTCTACCCCCGAAATGGCATAATTCCATCAGCTCAATACAATTGCCTTGCGACAGCAAAAACAAATAGATAAATTGATTAAAAGAAACAATGTATAAAATAAAATAAAATAAAATAAAATAAGATAAAAAGATAAAATTAAATAAAATAGAATAAAACAAAATAAAATAAAATAGTTAAAATGAAATAGAATTTTATGATATAAATAAATAAAATGGAATAGTAAATATATAAGTAAATAAATGAATAAGTAAATAATCAAACAAATAATTAAATGGATTGATAAACAAATAAATAAATAGATAACAAATAAAAAACAATAATCAAATAAATGAATAAACAAAGTATACCGTAGGTGCGATGAGATCACATACAACTACGAGTATATCAATCGAGTCTGGCTGAAGACCTAATGTCTTGGAAATCGAATAGTTTGAGTATTTCTTTCAAGTCCTTTCGTTACTTAGGCATCTAATTAGTCTATTGTGGCTCCTGCTACACTATTCTATTCATGTAAGCGATAACCTTTTGGTGTGGAGTGGATTCAATTAAAAAAAGTAATGAGTTAGTTATTCCCATTTTGCCAAATTACACGTCGTCTAGTTATGTTTTGCCAAATTTCCATTTCGCCCATCTCCCTATGTTGCTAAGCTAGATTGACGTAATCTAATCTTACCTATGGGAATCTGGTATGATATCTAACCAAAAGGAATACGGCAAAATTCTATTTGGCAAAATAGGAAGTCACCAACTTTGCAATATTTCTGCCAGGGAACAGAGTTCACTTTTAAACGTGTTAAGAACATCATGTTTGCTAATACCTCGTATATCTTGATTCCAAAGCCAAAAAATGATTATGTTCCATAAAGTTTTTTTTTTTTTGTAAAGTTTCAATAAGGCTTTCAGCGGTCAGATCGAGACTTAATAAAAATTCCTTGAATCAATCATGTCAGGCTGAAATTAGGACTCCACGCTGACTTAACTGGAAAAATTGACTTTGTTGATATATATCCCAATTTATTTTAGCCATCTTCGATTATTTTCAATACCATCAATATCGTTACTATTGTTCATCTTAATTAAACATTTCAGGTTAATCAATTAAGTAGTCTCGGTAAACTACTACTAGAGTTGCTTCTAGGATTTAAAAATATTACCATACACACGCACTCACGCACACGTACATACGTACACACACGCGCGCGCACACGCACACTCATCCACACACGTACTTCACACACATGAGTGTACATGTGTACGCGTGTGCGTATGATTCCAAATACTCAAATTTATACGTCTACGCACACGTATTGATGCACACAATCAAGCGCTCCAAAGTGATATTTGTCACTCGTACAAAACATTTTCC
>NC_134814.1:13895305-13905305 GCF_046742065.1 Oratosquilla oratoria
TTCAATATCCAGAAAGAAAAAAAAGTATTTCGAAAGTGTTCCAATATATCACAAAACCCTTCTGTTATCCAGGTTTTCCCACTTTTGGGAACTTTCGTATTCGAATAGTAAAAGTATTCGAACATTTGAAATTCTAATCGAAGAGAAATATCCGTCACTGTTAGGGTAAGGGGAACCTAACTCTCTTTCTAAAAAGTTAATATACATATTAAACTTTAATTTTTACCCTCAGCACAAAAAAAGACTAGATATGGTGGTTGTGCTGGGATGAGTGTGTGGGTGAGTGTGTGGGTGTGGGTGTGGATATGGGTGTTAGTGTGAATGTAGGTGTGGGTGCGTTACGGTTAGGGCTGGGTACATAAACTGCCAGAACAAGATTCTGTTTTCTGCAATACTCTTATTTTCTTTTATCTCTTTTTCAGATTTGGCAAATGTTATAGGTGATACTAATATTTATTCTATAGTAGAAAAACTCAGCTATACGGTATTGTCGTAGTGCATGACCGTACGAAAAAATCCTTGCCCGAAAGGACATTTAAGTTAGATATTTCGTGCTATAAAAGTGTTTACAAAAAAAAAAAAAAAAATTGAAAGTGTGTGCTAACTTACAAGGCGAACACACAGACATATAACTTCAAGTTTTATTCAAGTACTTTGTGCCCACTCTGTGCACTGTTGTAGCTTAGGGCAATCTATTCTATTCAGCTCTGGGAGGATGTCGACAAATCACTACTACGTGTGCGTGTATGTGTGTGCATGCGCTTATGTTCATGCAAGTGGACCGTAATAAATATATTTGACATTTATTTCAGTATGCTTACACGGCGTGAGTTTAACGATAAGGATAGAAATGATGGTAAACTACATAGCAAGAGCAATAGCCCTACATTTTTGTTTCGTTTGTAGATATCCCTAGCTGTACGGAAGCGTGTAGGTGGCACAGACAATATGAAAAATATATTTGTGTTCTCATCGATAAGCGGCGCTTCTATTGTTTAGGATAATAATGTACCAAAGTGGATTCGTATAGATGATAAGGGAGAATTTCAGGAGGATATCTGAGGGTAATGAAAGGAGACTTTCTTTTTTGAGAAGTGATTATTTTCCAATCATAAAAAGTGCCGTAGGGGTGTAAGCTGTTAAAACACCTGCAGCATAAAGTTCTTGCAATGTGCATGTAAGCAAACACTTGTTCTTCCATGCCGGCAAACTCTTTCTTGATCCTGTGGTAACACGTGTCAAAGGGTGTCTATATCCGCGTGTGCATGTTGGTGCATACCCGGTTTGTATACACTCGCAAGTTCGCCTATTCCCGTTGGACTTGAATGGCTTACTATATCAAAGCGTGTGCGTTTTTTGCTTGCGTACACAGACGTACACATATGCACATGAACTCATCCGCCTCTGTTGGACAGCAACGGCTTAACGGTAGTTGAGTTGACAGTCTGGTCGGCGATGGAGTTGTGGGGGGCTGACCGGGATTCAATTTATTTCGACTCATTCGATTTTGGTTTTGTTTTATGATTAGTTTGCCAATCCGGAACAAACTCCGTGGATGTGTTGGTGGATAGGGGGATGAGGGGGGGGAGGGTCTACAACACACGATACATTTGAGCCGCATCAAACAAATGCTTCCCACCAAAATGTATCCCTTGCTGGATTGTAAATGAGCAGTTTTCGTACCGGGTAGCATAATTTTCTTTATACAATTTGAATGCCGTTAGTTGATTTTATCTATCCTTGAATGTACCTACCGTGATAAGACACAGAGGCTTTATTATCCTTCAGTGGATAGACCGATGATCCAGGAATGGATCTTAAAATGAAGTCCTTTCATCTTCACTTTCACTTTCACGCACTGGGTTCTGAGCAATCGAACCCCCTCAGCTGATTAAAATAGTTTATACTTAGCCATAATAAAAATGAATAAAATGCGTTAGTGTAGTGGAAGGATGAACTACTTCATCATAATGACGCGGTCTTAGTTTTATTCTGGCTAAAGCTATTTTGATTTTATCTTTCCCTAAAAAGTGTCATTGTAGCTAAGGAATCTAACCTACCTAGAACACCTGAATTACAGTATTCTTAGGAATCTCTAGAAAATTTTATTATGACTAATGTCAAACGATTATATTCGATTTGGAGAACGCCGTAGCTGAAGTTATTTTAAACATCAGAGTCTGAATCATGCTCTATCAAATACTACTACTACTACTACTACTACTACTACTACTACTACTACTACTGCTGCTGCTGCTGCTGCTGCTGCTGCTACTACTGCTGCTGCTACTTCTACTGCTACTACTACTTCTAATAGCACCAAATCAATAATTACTACAGCTACTGCTGTTACTACTAATACAACTACTACCACTACCAACACTACTATTACTGATGGTGATGGTGATAGTGATGATGTTGGTGGGGATGATGATGATGATGATGATGATGATGATGATGATGATGATGATGATGATGATGATGATGATGATGATGATGATGATGATGATGATGATGATGATGATGATGATGATGATGATGATGATGATGATGATGATGATGATGATGATGATGCACCTTCAGGGGTGAGTAGTATTGACGGATCCTAGGACGGGGAGCAGGGAGACGATTCTGTCTGACGTCAATCTCGCATGAACACTCCTTAAAGCCATCCGTCCTTTCTCCCTGATAATATGTGTTGTAGTTTACCAGCGATTATCCTTCTTGAAAAATAACACTCCGGGTTACTGATATACAGTATCAAGAACTGAACATTTTATCTTTCTTCAATGGTGACAACAGTGGTTTTTGTGATGTCAAAGGCGGTGATGTGATGACAGTAATGATGAGGATAATGGCGACGGCAATTAGAGACGAGTGATGACGATGATTATGATAATGATGACAAAAAGAAATCTAAAAAAAAGGACAAGTTTAATTATGATAATGGACAACATGGGGGAGAACAGGGTGGTGGAGAAGACGAGGGTGGGTAAGTAAAAGAGGGAGGAGGGTGGAGGAGGAAAGAGAGGCAGACTAGAGAAGCAGAAGACGTAGAGGAAGAGGAGAAGGAGGAGGAGGACTGAGAAGAGAATGAGGAGAGGATGGGCGAGTAGGAAGAGGAAGTGAAGGAAGAAGAGCAGAATGTGGAAGAAGAGGAGGAAGAGCAGGTGAATGAGGATGTGGACAAGGAGGACAAAGAGAACGTGAACCCAAAGGAGGATGAAGAGGGAAAGAACGGTGAGGAGGTGAAGGAGGAAGAGGAGAAAGAGGAGGAGGAGGAGGAAGAGGAGGAGGAGGAAAAGGAGGAGGAGGAGGAGGAGGAGGAGGAGGAGGAGGAGGAGGAGGAGGATGTGGACAAAGAGGACAAAGAGAACGAGAACCCAAAGGAGGATGAAGAGGGAAAGAACGATGAGGAGGCGAAGGAGGAAGAGGAGGAGGAGGAGGAGGAGGAGGAGGAGGAGGAGGAGGAGGAGGAGGAGGAGGAGGAGGAGGAAATAGGTGGGGCGGATGAAGAGAAGGAAGAGAGGGACGTTGGGAGAACGTCGAGGTCGGAGAGGGAGTCGAGAATGTCAAGGAAGACATCGAGGAGGATGTCGAGGAGGGAGAGGAAGAGGACAAGGTAGAGGACGAAGAGGAGGACGAGGAGGAAGACTAGGAGCCTTGGGAGGGGAAGAAAACAGAGGGGAAAAGAAGGGAAGGGAAGAAAAAGGAGTGTGAGGAAGGGGGAGGAAAAGGAAGAAGAGGAAGAGGAGGGGAGGAAAAAGAAGAAGACTGGGAGGAAGAGGAGGGGGAGGAAGAAGAAGACTGGGAGGAAGAGGAGGGGGAGGAAGAGGAAATTGAGGAGACGTAAGGGGAGAAAGAAAGGATGAGAGAAGGAGAAGGGAGATGATATCGATTAATATGTAAGTGTATGAGAGGGAAAGGAAGACAGAAGGAAGATAAAAAAGAGGTGAGAGAGCAAGGAAGGAAGGAAAAAGAGAAAGAGTTAGAGAGTGAAAGAGTAAAAGAGTGAATGTGAGAGTGAGGGAGTGAGAGGAAGGAAAGTAGAGACGACAAAAAAAAAAAAAAAAAAAAAAAAAAAAAAAAATTGGGTACAGGAGTAATTGGGATAATGCTATTTCCAATCAATTGAATTGTCGTCTATGTAAATGGCAATTTCTTTCCCTCCGGGTAGAAGCTTCGTCGGGAGATGCTTTCCAGAAAACACCAAACATTCTTCCTCTCTCTGTGTCTGAGAATCCCGAGGGGGACCTGAACCTCTCCGACTACCCCCTACTATGTCGCAAGGTGATTTTTATCACCTTATTGACTAACCCTTGGTATCAAAGAATCTACGGTCCATGTCGATGAAAATCCTTCCATACTAGATTACGCATTTCCTTTCCTACCCATTTCCACCATTTGCAGGTGCAACCCTGGGGGGCTGACACTTAGTCCCCGGAGTGATATCAAGGGTGATTCCGTATCCAGCTTAATTATATTTTTCCTATTTGATCCAGCAACGAAAGGTCACAATTGTTGACGGCTTCCTTTCTCTGCCTATTAGCCGGTGACAAAGAAACATACAGTATACTAATAAATCCAATAGTTCAACAGTTCGTCGTAGAGCTCAAGGCAACATTTATAAATCTTATCCTTTATATTCTTAGAAAGTTAATTTTCTTTGAGCTTTTACTCAAAAGAATTCTGATGACAAACCTTTTTGGAATTTAAGATTGCCACGTTATCAGTTTTATGTAAAAAAAAATACAACGAATTAAAAAGAAAAATCACACTACAATACCCTCTATATAATTCTCAGAAGATAAGATTTTTTATCGTACTTCATTTGTGCTCGTGCGAGTGTGTGTGTGTGTGTGTGTGTGTGTGTGTGTGTGTGTGTGTGTGTGTGTGTGTGTGTGTGTGTGTGTGTGTGTGTGTGTGTACATATGTATGTTTACGCATAAGTGTATGTAGGTACATTGATATGTGCGTGTGTGTGTGTGTGTGTGTGTGTGTGTGTGTGTGTGTGTGTGTGTGTGTGTGTGTGTGTGTGTGTGTGTGTGTGTGTGTGTGTGTATGTGTGTGTGTTTGTGTGTATGTGTGTGTAGGCGCGCGCGTGCAGATACGTTTTTGTGTGTAGATGTATGTGTGTGGACAGGTGAGTATATGTGTTCACGTATATGTGTGTGTGTTTGTGTATGCGTATACATATGTGTGTGCGTCCGTGTATACGTACATTCTCTCTATACAAAAGCATGTAAAGCATCTAGCCAATCCCTCATAATTCTATACAGGTACATCATCCGTCCATTTCTGTTAAAAAGAAAGAAATCTACGCATCGGATAAAAGGGACAACAATTAGACAAACGAAATGAGGAGAGAGAAGGATGCGTTATCAGTCCTCGTAGACATCGGGAGGACTTAAGGATGTAACGATCGTGTGAAAGTGGTAAACTCGAATACTTTGACCCTTGGCCAAAAAAAAAAAAAAAAAAAAAAAAAAAAAAAAAAAAAAAAAAAAAAAAAAAAAAAAAAAAAAAAAAAAAAAAAAAAACATAATTGGCAAAGAAACATTTGCTTAAGCCTATGGGAGTCGACCTCGGCGACCTAAGACGGCGGAAAATGAAAATCGGGGCTTTTGGGGGGAGGATTCACGTCTCCCTCGCCCGCCCGCTTGCCCCAGCAGCACCTCTCAGAGTGCCACCATCGTGTTAGTACAGAAATTAAAAAATGTCTTTCCTCCACCGAGAGGGAAAACTTTTATTAAACTTTCCGCTCGGGTGACGCTCGATTTTCATATCAGTTTTCATTACATTTGATGGTGACGGCGAAGAACTACTTATAAAGTCACCAAAGTCTATTTGGGTGCCTATTTGTCGCGGCACCAAAAAATAAAACACAAATAAAATTGAAAAATGAAAAATGTGGAGGGTGAGTATGAGACGACGCATCGTATAGGTAGACAGACAGACAGACAGACAGACAGACAGACAGACAGACAGACAGACAGAAACACAGACACAAACAAACGCGCGTGTGTCCGTGCATGCACACATTGTGAGAGAGAGAGAGAGAGAGAGAGAGAGAGAGAGAGAGAGAGAGAGAGAGAGAGAGAGAGAGAGAGAGAGAGAGAGAGAGAGAGAGAGAGAGAGAGAGAGAGAGAGAGAGAGAGAGAGAGAGAGAGAGAGAGAGAGAGATACAGTTGATTGATAGAGAGAGAAGGAAAGGGAATGAGACAGATAGACAGAAGACAGAGACAGAGTGAGAGAATGGGACAGAAAGTAAGAATGAGGGAGGGAAAGAGAGTAGATAGTTTACGAAACGGAAGGTGAAGAAGGTGACAAATATTTGATTTTTCTGTGTTTTTGTTTTTTCTACAACTGGGGAAATGTGTAGGGCAGCGACGATTAATAGTGGAAGTGGAGGTGGGAGAAGGGGTGGAGCTGCCAGGGAAAATGGGGGAGAGTGACAACCGAAATGTGGATGACGATGAGAAGAAAGGTGGGCAAGTGTCAGAGGAGCAGGGAGAGGAGGAAAGGGAGAGGGAGAGGGAGAGGGAGAAGGGAAGGGAAATTATTCGGAAAGGGATGAGGAAATACAGGATGTGTGTAGGTGTGCAGGGATGGGTGTAGTGTACGTAGATTTAACAATAAACTGGATAATTGCATTCGGAAATCGCATTGAGTTCGTTATACCTGTGTTTGGGTCTAGGACCGACCGACACACACACACACACACACACACACACACACACACACACACACACACACACACACACACACACACACACACACACACACACACACACACACACACACACACACACACACACACACACACACACACACACACACACACCACCACCACCCCAACCAACACCAGTGGTGCTCAAATCAAAATGAGCGGAGAGCACAAAAAATAATAATGAATATATAAGTAAATGAATTAATGAACAAATAAAGGATTATATATATATATATATATATATATATATACATATATATATATATATATACACACATACACACACACACACACACACACACACACACACACACACACACACACACACACACACACATATATATATATATACATATATATATATATATAGATAGATAGATATAGATAGATAGGTAAAAACAAATAAGTAATAATAAAAACGATCAGTCACTCAATCACTCAAATAGAAATAAATAAACAAAATTGATAAATAGATAAATAAATGAAAGAATAAGTTGATGAACAAATCAATTAATTAATAGATATGTAATTAAAGAATTAAAGAAGTAAACACCTAAATAAACAGATATATAAATAATTGATAAATGAATAAAACTACAAATGTATAACTAGATGCGTAATAAACAACTATTAAATAGACTTGTAAATAAATGAATATCGATTTAAAATCAATTCACATCAAAACCCTTTCATTAGAAATTTTCAAACATTATTTTCTTTCTTTTCTAAGATACCAAGGAACATGCCCAACTTCATTACAAACAACTTACTTATAAAACACACTCAGCTTAGCCTTTGTTGAGATTTCGCTCCAACTATAAGCACATACCTGGAAAAAGAGAAGAAAGCAGCGTTGTATTAAGCTAGTATGAAATTGAAAAAAATAATCAATATCATAGAGATAACATTAAAACTATGTGTAGTGTGCATAACATAGTTTGTAATTACTGATAGATCCAGTATTGTACATATTGCTTATACATGTGGCCAGGTGCCGCGGGCCACATGTGGCCCGTGTGTCAGCAGTTGAGCACTACTGCGCGACACATCCGCCTGCCCACGCCCAGGCCTCCCTATGTTTACACTGTGGTGGCCTTCGTCGGATTTTTGTTAGTTTGCCAGGGGTGTCAGGTGTCGAGGAAAAGAAGACAAAGAGGGAAGAACAAAATAACGGAAAACTATTAAAATATATGATATATATATATATATATATATATATATATATATATATATATATATATATATATATATATATATGCAAGTTTCTGAGTTTATTCCTTACCGGTTTCGCTCTATGCTTCTTCAGAGGACATCCCTTTGAAGAAGCATAGAGCGAAACCGGTCAGGAATAGACTTAGAATCTCGGAATTAGACCCATGACTTCTTTTTCCACCTTTATCAACTTGTCACAATGTCCCATATATATATATATATATATATATATATATATATATATATATATATATATAAGAGAAACCAAAAGAAATAGACAAATAGATCAAATAGATGATATCTATCTATCCGTCTATCTATCTATCTATCTATCTATCTATCTATCTATATATATACATATATATATATATATATATAAATATGTATATATATATATATATACACTGTATATATATAGATATAGATAGATAGATAGATAGTGTCTATCTATCTATCTATCTATATATATATATATACATATATATATATATATATATATATATATATATATATATATAAAGAAGAGAAACCAAGAGAAATAGACAGACAGACAATACAAGAAGTGAAAGGTGTGGGGGGGCAATGAAGGATGAAGATGCGATGTCATAGAAACGACGTGACGTCATAAACACGACATGACGTCATAGACACGATGCGATGTCACTGCACCTAAGCCATAATCTATTATAGTCAATCTTAGGGACTGTCAATTTCAAATCTCACTTTATGGGAACATCTTCATCATAACACACCTGATTGGACGTTGCACTAAGCGTCCGTGTCCAGCAGCCAATCAAATGTCTTTATGACGAAGATGTTGCAATAACCTGAGGTTTATCACTGACAGATTCTGGGGCCTGTGTACAGGAGAAAGGGAGAATGGACGGCGGAAGAAATGAAAACAGGCGAACAACTATTTGTCCGACTCTTCTGGAGTAACACCATGCAAGTCACGTAGGATATTCCATTTTGTCCTTTACGCCCAAATACGATAAAAGCCATTTCTGTTCGTGCCTATACGCTAGCCCAAGCTGGACAAAATCCTTACCTGTTTCTATACACACAGACTGAGGTTGTGTAACAGGGAGTAGGTGTTGGATTGCTAGGTTGTACCCTTGGTTTAAGTCTGTTCATCCTTGTACATTGTATCCACGTCTCAAAGTTTTGCCATATATCTTGAACTCAATCTACAGAACTTGCGGAATCTAGCCCTTCCGTTGCAAAGTGGTTGTTAACTTTTGGACATTACTATACCTGCGTAGATTCTTCTAGATGACATTATACGAAGTTCCTTTTCGGTGCAAAGGCAACCTATGGAAGTCCTGAGGCACAACAGACCTTAAAGATTCCAGAACCATAAACTTGACGCCATAGCGTCTGGAAATGAATCAAATCAACTGGTGGCAGTCACAATAAAAAAAAAATAACGCCACATAACCGGACTTATCAATTTCATTGAGCTTTAGGACTTCAAACTTGTTGTCACCAGACGATTTTATTCAGCTGCGGGAACCCATAAAAACACTTCTTCCACAAGGAAAGGGTAAACCTGAGGTATCATTGAAATGAGATTTTGTGTGTGTGTGTGTGTGTGTGTGTGTGTGTGTGTGTGTGTGTGTGTGTGTGTGTGTGTGTGTGTGTGTGTGTGTGTGTGTGTGTGTGTGTGTGTGTAGATGAGTGTGTGTGTGTAGGTGAGGGTGCGCGCGTGTGTGTGCGTATGTTTGTGTGTAGGTGTAGGTGTAGGTGTAGGTGTGTGTGTGTGTGTGTGTGTGTGTGTGTGTGTGTGTGTGTGTGTGTGTGTGTGTGTGTGTGTGTGTGTGTGTGTGTGTGTGCATGTGTGTGTGTGTGTGTGTAGGTGAGTGTAAGCGTGTGCGAGTGCGTGCCCATGTGCATACTAATTCATATATGTATATATACGTACTACACGCATTGAGATGTGTACCAAGTACCCTGGAATATGTCAACATACACGCTTTGGTTTTCTTGCATCAGTATTTCATGCCAAGTGGTCGGTCCGGGCGTAATAATGCACGACAGCTGGATTGCATCCAGTGTTGT
>NC_134814.1:13915305-13942805 GCF_046742065.1 Oratosquilla oratoria
GTAAGGAGGCTGATACATAAATATGTGTGTATCCCGACTTGTTGATTAATTAAGACTGTCTATAAGTGATTTTAGTCCACTAAGTATAGACCCTCACGAAATTAGAGAGTTGACATTCTTTCCCATAATGCTTCAGTATAGACCTAACATTGATCAATTTTAACTTCTACTTAGTGATGGGATGAAACCAAAACTTTTGTGCGATTCCGATACAGTTCCCGATACTCTTCAAATCTCCCGATTCTGATACGAGCCCGATT
This sequence comes from Oratosquilla oratoria, assembly GCF_046742065.1. Lineage (NCBI taxonomy): Eukaryota > Metazoa > Arthropoda > Malacostraca > Stomatopoda > Squillidae > Oratosquilla > Oratosquilla oratoria. The sequence goes on from NC_134814.1 coordinate 13,915,566, forward strand.
CCGATACAGCCATTATCATAATTCATGATTATTTTCAGACCCTGCATTTGGTTTTAGAAACATACTTTACGAATAAAGTACATTTATCAATCACTAATGGTAATCGGATGTATACAGTACGTAGTATCGGGACTGGTATCAGAATCGTTAAAGTTTTTTTTATACCGTTCCATCACTACATCTATTATGCCTCCATTCTGGTGCTCTCTTTAAATCTCTCCTTCACTACTTCGAGCGATCCACATCCTCGGCGAGATGCTGCCAACAAGGACAGAAGCGCTGATTAACTCACCATCCCACTCCCTTGTAGTGGGAAGTGAGAAACCCATGGTAGAGCAAAGACATTTTTTTTTTCCGATAAAAGATCGCCTTCCCATCTGGCCAGGGCAGTCAGGAACCAACGCGACATAGCTTGCAATGGGTCCAGGGAATCGAACTCATGAGCTCCACCCTCGTTGGAAAGCCACCCCAGAAACTTGATAATAATTACAATAATATAATAGTAATGATGATCATGATGATGGTGGTGGTGGTGGTGGTGGTGGTGATGATGATGATGATGATGATGATGATGATGATGATGATGATAGTGATAATAATTATAATAATAATAATAGTAATGATAATAATAATAATAGTAATGATAATAATAATAATGACAATAATAATGACAATAATAATAACAAATTTGGCCCTAGACCCGTGTCTTTCTCTCCCTCCTTCCCCATACATATATATATATATATATATATATATATATATATATTATATATATATATATATACATATATATATATATATATATATATATATATATATACATATATATTTGTGGACAGAAGTCCTTACATGTAGTTCCAGGTGCATGCCTTCATCCAGTTGTCGCTTCTCATAACAACTCTCTACCCTCGCCTTTATATGCAAAATCTTACACGGGTATTGATACTAAAATCATGACATCATGATATCATATTACATGCACGGCCAAACCAACGCCAGTTATATTAGTAATACAGGAGACAGTGATCTTCCTTAAACCTGCTGTTTTCGATTGGATCTTTCATAGATTCCAATGACTCATTCTCTCGTCTCTACTCCTTTCTTCTCTTCTCTACTCTCCTCTTTCCTTATCGTTTCTTCTCTTCTCTTCCCTTCCCTTCTCTCATTTCTCTTCTCCTCTGGGAGATAGGAGAAGAGAGAGGGGAAACGGGAGAGAGGAAACGGGAAAGAGAGGAGAGGAGAAAGAGGAGACAGAAAAGAAGCGAAGAGAGGGAGGAGACAGGAAAGAGGAGACGTAAAAGAGGAGACAGAAGGGTGTGAATTTTGCGTTCAAACGAGTCCAGTCTATCCCGAATAGTAAATAGATACTACTACTACTCTCAATACTCTTACTACTGCTACAACTACTACTATTACTACTAATACTATTACTACTACTACTACTACTACTGCTACTACTACTACTACTACTACTACTACTATTCTTACTACTACTACCACTACTACTACTACTACTACTATTCTTACTACTACTACTACTACTACTACTACTACTACTACTACTACTACTACTACTACTACTACTACTACTACTACTACTACTACTACTACTATTCTTACTACTACTACTACTACTACTACTACTACTACTACTACTACTATTCTTACTACTACTACTGCTTCTACTACAACTAATGATACAAAAAAAAAGAAATAGATAAATAAAAAGATAGAATAAAGAGCTTATCACTTATCTCTTTAACACGGCAACACCCTTTGCAAATACCTTCTTGCGGGTAAAGACCACGCGATTAATTCATGGGAAGTCAGAACTAAGAGAAACAAAGAATGTCTTGATCGATCATACTCACCTCATAGGCCATGCTTACTGAATGAAATCGCGTGGTGTTGACCATAAAGATAAATAGATAAATAAGATCTCAAAGGGGGAATTTGCATTTTCCTTCTGACTCTTTGAGTCAACCAAACGAGTCTTAATGCGTCTGGAAAAAAAGTCTTCATAAGAAAGAGTCCACAGATACAGCTAGATTTGAACAGACCTCGACAATTGTGTTGTATCTGTACACAGATGGGTGCACAATAGCAATCTTAATTAGCACTGCAATAAAATATTGTGGAAAAAATGCTTTGTAATAACATTCATTAGCAAATGGACATTACAAAGTTGCAGGCGAACTTAGGCAATGATGAAATGAAATATCTAACTGCGTTACATTTCAATACCCTGGGTGACTTTGAGGTCTTTAATATTGTTCTGACTAACGATTAACTCCCTTATTTAGATCAATGAACTGATTGTCAATCTGGGTGATCAAAGCTGCCTAGGGGTCCAGAGAATCCTAAGGTAGTTGTTGGACGGAAGACAATTCTATTCAGCGTTGAAGTCACTTTCAGGAGGTTACGAGGAGACAGCGTTCCATAAATAGAGGGCCTATGAGGGGACAGGTGAAATACTGCTTTAGGGCTCCCATTGGTTCTTAGCCTGGGTTCCATGGAACCTTGGGAACCCAGTATTCCGTAAATAGGGCTACAGACCAGAAAATATTACGAGTTAGTGGATGGTTAGTGATTTTGTTCAGTGTTGAAAGGATCACTAGGAGAGTAAGAAAAAGCACAAAACAAGTGCGGAACCAGGTCGAACACCCCATGTCTTTGTCAACATAGAGTAAATCGAAGTCTCTTCCGGGGCTTTTATTCAAATTAATTGAATCCCAAAGGCCCACATGCAAAGCCTAAAGACCTTTTGTATTCGAGACTGTACTCTGAGATTAATGGGACACGCTCGAAATTTGCGAGTGGTGCGTGAGGGACCCGCAAGTGTGCGTGACTGTGATGCCATCTGGCGGATATTCGCTTCACTGGGCAACATTTTCCCGTAGACTTTTTGTAAAATCTTCACTGAAGTAGAGGATTTCCATGCTTCCATTCACACACGCTCTCCTAGCCTTGCATTCATGAGACCTTGTAAGACCACCGATGATTGGATGCTCGAAAGTGAACACAACCACCAACTACAGGACAAAACTGTCAAAGGCAGTTCTATAAACAAAACACAAACACTATAAAGTGCTACCCTGTTTTCACTGACTGGACACCAAATGACCCACAGCAGGTGGCCGTAGTCCTTTGGTCTTCCCAAAAATCTCAAGGAAGAAATCTTGTACTGATGTCTTTGCTGTACTAACGTGGGGCCGTTTTTGTTTCACCGGCGGTAGCGCCATAGTTCTTTGATGTCCCTCTCCCAGGCCCACCTCATGTAGTCACCCTTTATCGATCCTACATAAAAGCACAAACACACTCACACTCAGTGACGCGGTTGGTAGAGTCCCAGACTGTCAGTACGGCGGTGCCGGCGGTACCTGGTTCGAATCCTGCCCAGGGCTGAAATTATTTCAGTATCGATGCGCTTCGAGTCGTTACCCCAATTCTCGTGGGCGGGGAGTTGGGTGTGTGTGTGTGCGTGTAAGGTCATAGCATTACCCATAGATCGGTCATACGAGCTCTGACTTCTCTTTCGGGAGGGAAATAGCTGTAGATCACGAGTCCAGCACGTGACCAAAGACCAAGGTGGAAAAGACCAAGGTGAATCACACACACGTACGATGAAGGCAGGCATATAACAATAATAATTTTTACTCGAGTATCACTGACTGGAAATCCGCAGCCCCGTAGCGACTGCCAACGAACCTTAGGCCCTTCCATGGACCTTCCCGAGAAGAAACTTTGGACTATTTACTCTCTTGTATTAGTGTAGAATTGTTCCGATGCCGTCGGTTTAAAGTAGTAGGAGGTGGCTGGGAGTAGTTACTGGTTGTCAACCTTTCTTATGTGAAAGGGTTGAAAGGAAATACAGTCTAAACTGATGGAGATAGATCTTAAGCTCTGTCTGGGGATCAAGCATCAGCCTCTCGGGGCTACACCTTCAGATGAAAATAAAGGTGTTGACGGGTTTTGAGGGCGAAAGGTATGAAGATAATCCTCTGTGATGTCCGTCTCGCAGGAACCTGTTTCTGGTCCATGGTAAACATGAAGGCAAACAATGCAGTGATCATTAGAGAACCGTCCTGTACGCTGGTGACATAATCGGAAGCGTGATTGTCTCGTACTTGCATAGTCATGGGTTCGAATCCCTTACCTGTCTCCAAATTTCAGCAGTGACTGTTACCAGCTCCAACAGCCCAAGCTCATAAGGCAAAGGTGTCGGCTTCGGCCGCAGCTATGCTCCATGTACCGTAAGATCCCTATCCTCTCTCCTTCTTCGTAGGAGGCAAATCCCCCACGGAAAGCTCCCAGGAAGACATTGTCTCCCTAAAGACATACGGCTTATCACGTCACCGCTAAGTCAGACATTCAGACACAGGCGAGCACACAGACACAAACAGACGTTTCCTGTTCCAACTATTTGTTATTCTCTTTGGCAGCTTTGACTTCCAGCTACCTGTGTGTGGCATTCGAAGTCTCGCCTTTAGATTACCCTTATGTATCGGGTGGTACTGTCCTTTTCTTTCTGGTTGCCGTCGGGCTATACTATTCATCTCTACATCGATCGAGATCCTGTCTCGCCCCAAATCTCTCTCCATCCAACTGAATGAAATCGTGTTCTCCTCATCAGATTAGAATAACTTGTGAACGCCACTCTAACAAAGGGACTAAGATCAACGCCAGTAGTAGACTCAGTTAAGTTTTCTTTCAAATTTAATCAGCTGACGGTGTGTATATATATATATATATATATATATATACACATATATATATACATACATTATATATAATATACATACATATATATATATATATATATATATATATATATACATACATATATATATATATAATATATATATATATATATATATATATATATATACATATATATATATACATATATATATATATATATATATATATATATATTTAATCATCATCAATTGGAAGCATACGCCAGGGGTCGCGTCGGTTCATTCACACGTGCCCACGGTTTCTCCCAGCAAGCTCTCATGCAGGCACCCTTGCCACTCCAAACAGCTCTCGGCAGATTTGATCAGCCTACCCTAGCCATAAATCCCGTGGACGTCATCCCCAAACGTCTCCAATCGAGGGATCACCATCAGGGAAGCGAGCCATGTGCCCATATAGCCAGAGTTGGCGTTCACGAGATATACTGGTAATTGCCCAAAACTAAGTCTCACAGTATCTCACAGTGTTTACAGTCTCACAGTGTCTCACAGTCTCACAGTATCTCACAGTCTCACAGTGTCTCACAGTATCTCACAGTGTTCACAGTCTCACAGTGTCTCACAGTCTCACAGTATCTCACAGTGTTCACAGTCTCACAGTATCTCACAGTGTTCACAGTCTCACAGTATCTCACAGTGTTCACAGTCTCACAGTGTCTCACAGTCTCACAGCCTCTGGTGTTCATCTTGCAGAATCATCACAAGCAGATACATATCATTGGCCCCTTCCCTATTTTTTAACACAAGGAAAAACATTTCTCCTATTAGCCGGCGACGCAACAACAGTTCAACCTTTCGTGTAATTTCCACCCTTTCTTTCTCTTCGCCGCTACTTCCTCCTTTCTCTTTATCTCCCAGACACACTCCTCTCATTCTCCTTCCGCGTTTACCCTTATGTACCTCCCCCCGTGTCTCCCACGTAATACCACGCATCCACCAACCCCCAACCACACTCTCTTCCCCAAAATTTCATTTTCAGACCCAATTTGCTTAACACCTCGAGTGGCTTCTTGTTTTCTTTTTCCCCTCGTGCACCGCGATTTTATTCATATATCTAATCAACATTTGGGTGTAATTTCTGCAATGGGGGAAGCCCATTTGAGTCACACGTGGACCGACACTAACTTGAGGACCCCGGAAAAAGGAAATCATCAGGTGGGTCGTGGCGGGCTCGGTTTATTTTAAGTTTCCGGAAACTCGCAGCTGGACGGAAATTATATTAAGGCTTTTAGAATAACGCTACTTGCGGAATGAGCACAGTAAAACCCAGATGCGCCTGGTCTTCCCCCCCCCCCCCGGCTCGCTTTTTTTTTAATTAATCAAATCATTTGACATTACCTAAGCTCAATTTTGTGAAACGGAAAATGGGCTTGGATAAGAAAACCTTGGTACATTTTGATAAAAAATTGTAATTAAGTGAAATCTGAGAATTGCAGACCAAGTGTTCAAGACTACGAGCCAGGCAAATTTTATCCAGGAAAAAAAAAAGCGAACAATCCTTTCAGCTCAGTGCCATAATCTGATTTTATCATGGCTGACATCAGGTGATTCTAATCAGATGCGGCAACGAAGTGCCGGCCTATAGATCGATACCTGCTTGTTCCGAGTCCACAAAACCGCTGAATGAAACCGTCGGGAATTAGCAGAAACACAACCCCGAGACCAAAGTACCCACCTGTGACCTATGCTCGTTTTGCCAGAGTCGAGTCGCAGATGCGGTACGGAGTTACTGGATTCGGACCCGCGGCATGCGATTCAGGAATGGAGCATACATGGAGGGGGGGGGGAGGCGTGCAAGGTCGAGGAGGGAGATGGTTTCACGTGAAAAACTCGAGACTATGATCATTCGTGCTCTCCTATTGGCTGAGGACCTGCGCTAATACTGACCTCTGACAAGGTGGACAATAGGTCTCCTAAGTAATAAAAAGAAGTATGTCAGGGAAATCATTAAGAAAATGTACACTAGAAAGCGTAGGGCGTTGAGGACTATGGATCAATTTCGTATAATCTAATCTGACCGTTTCCAAGTGGTTTTATTCAGCCAAAAGAAAGACCAGACCTATCCAAATAGATGAATCCTATCTGAACTATGCGTCTTTAGTTTTGTTCATTTCTCCTGGGTCATCGTCAGGTGATTTTATTCATTCAGGAGAAACCCACTGAAGTCTTCGTGTGAGGTAGCCCAGGGCTCTTTATATAGCCATGCATGTGGACGGCAAGATATATCCTGCTTACAGCCTCACAGCTTGTATGAAACCTCGAGTAAATACAGGTTGATCGCACCACTGGCCGATGAAGGACTTATCCCACAACACGTCACATAGTTATCATCAAACGCAAATGAATACTCGCGTTCCCGACGCGGACTGATAAGACTAAAGTCAACAGGCAGCTGGTTACAGACGGTGCTCTCTGAACCACACCACCTACTTCACAGATGGTGCGTCGTCCACCTAGTGTCACCTGGCCTTTTTCAATAAAATCGTAAACATATATGGCCCACCATTTAGTATGAATACATAGTCATCACTGTTATCGTCAGTCTTATCATCAATAACATATACAAACACTCAGTCATACATACAAATCAACCATAACAGCCGCTATCAATACCACCTACACTACCATCGTTACTAACACAGCCATCACCACGCACACAAACAAGCACACACTCACACACAAACACACACAAATACACGCGCGCGCGCGAGCACAATCATCCGTAGAGCTGAACCACCCATCATAAGCAATAATCTCCTAAAAACGCCACAGACCATCATTATTTCACTCGGCACATGTATACCAACCACCTCAGCATCACTACCACCACCGAACTCAACTTTCACGACTTGCACTGCCGATACCTGTGTTATACACAGAAACATTGATACCGAATTTCAGGCTGGATAGAGATATGATTTCATTACCGGAAAAGGGCTGAATGGGGAAAGAGAAAATATTATAGCTAACTAGATCCCAAAGCCGTCGAATACCACAACCCCCCATCACTCTCCCCCCCCCCACTCAACCTCGACCAATGGTGGAAGAGCAAAACGCGACAAAGCAATATTAATGGCACCCAACCAACGCAAATTCATGCTATGATATTCGATTCGCTCGCGAACTTATCATTAATCATTTTCCTGCTCATTTATGAATCCACACTGGCAAACAGACAGGGAAAAGATACCTGTGCAGCGTGTGCGTGGGCGCGTGCATGCGCACACACACACACACACACACACACACACACACACACACACACACACACACACACACACACACACACACACAAACTAACAAACAATTAAACACACGCAGAGGATGAGAGAGAGAGAGAGAGAGAGAGAGAGAGAGAGAGAGAGAGAGAGAGAGAGAGAGAGAGAGAGAGAGAGAGAGAGAGAGAGAGAGAGAGAGAGAGAGAAATGTAAATAAGATAAAAAAAAGAGACTAACGATGTGTACTTTCAATTGGTGGCTCTACGAGATGGACGTTAGAGAGAATCATCTCCCTGCTACCCTTCTCGAAAACCGTCTCAACATCGTCACCTCCATCTGAAGCTAAAAGTCTGATATCAACTTCGACTGAGTTCACCATTTTAATAAGATGAACTACCAACCGGCAACTCCTCACCTCCAACGACCACAAGTCGTTGATAGAAAAAAAAAAAACCATACTAAAAAAAAACAATACTCCAACTATTCTTCTTAGAGTTTTATATATATATGTATATGTATAGATATATATGTATATATATATATATGTATATATATATGTATATATATGTATATATATATATATATATAATACATATATACAGTATATATATATATATATATATATATATATATATATATATGCAAGCAATCACATCACCGTGTTCCAAATTTGCAAAATAACCACGGGAGAAAGGAAACTTGTAGACAGGTAATACTTTCGTATATTACATCTTCAGACTAGATGGACTTATCCCAGAACATGTAAGATGTAACAAACGAAAGTACTTACTGTCTAAAAGTTTCCTTTCTCCTGTGGTTATTTTGCATATATATATATATATATATATATATATATATATATATATATATATATATATATATATATATATATATATGAAAGATCCTGAGGACCATTGCCAGATGTTGTGAGGCCGCGGGTGTCCAGTCAGTGAAACTCGAGTCAACAAATATTGTTGTTATTATGAATTTTATATACTTATGTATATAGCTGGCAAAAACAAAACACTCTTGTTCTGTGTTTGGGCCCTCCACTCGTACAAACTTGAAGACCTTCGCTAAAGTGGTTTCCTTTTTTTTTTTTTTCTTTTTTTTATTCCTACATCTTTTTATTCTCTTTCTTACACTGGGCGGCGTTTTGAGATTGTGGGTTGTGGAAAAGACCGAGTTTCTGTTGTTGAAAGTCCGAGTCCCCATTTTCTCGATGTTAATGCTGATTAGGCGGTTCCCCTACATTGAATAAAATCGTTTAGCATTAGCCAGTGTAAAAATTTGCAGTAAATCAAATTTCTCCTGACAGTTATAGGAAAAAAGCATGCTTACCTGCGATCGAAGTTGCCACCTTTGCCTTATGTGCTAGGACTTCCAGAATAAGTCAAAGTCCTAGATAGCTGTTCAATTTGATTGCTGATCGAAACCAACTTGCCACTCGGCAATTGTACGATTAGTCTAATAGTCACAAAAACAGTGAAGGAAATTAGTCAGGTCACCCTGCTTTCTGTACTTCATTGAGGTACTTGAAGGATACTTTCTCTCTCTCTCTCTCTCTCTCTCTCTCTCTCTCTCTCTCTCTCTCGCTCTCTCTCTCTCTCGCTCTCTCTCTAAAAAAGAAAAGAAAATTGTTTATTGTTGATCATGGTGGTAGTGATGGTAAAGATAATGGTGATGGTGGTAGTAATGATAAAGATAATGATAATGATAATAATGATAATGATGATAATGATAATGGTTATATATAAAAAAGTAGTTTTTGTGTCGCAGATTTGTTTGTCACAACATGAAACGAGTTTTATTGTATATGTGTTTGCGCAAAGGAATTGTTTCTTAGTCCCACTGTGATAGCTCAATTGATACTGAATGGTAAAAAGATGTACTGATCTTTCACCAAAATGCATATCCATCTCCAACTCCATTGCACTATTCACATGCAAAGTGGACAAGTAGTATCACTATCGTCAGCAGTATCAGTATCATCAGTGTCGCATCCGCATAAAATTCGAATTCTCTCTCTTTTTTTTACTACGATTTTTTTCCCATTTGGTCCCAGTACACATCATGGGCGCCTGAAATTGAAAATATATTATTTGATTTCATTTTTCTTTTTCTTCATCTTCTTGACCATTTTTTTTTTAATTTGGTCCTGACGTGATAGTTTTATTTGCTTGGTAATTTCCGGAAAAGAGAAAATCTTCCTATATTAACTTAGCCATAATATTTTATTTAGCTATCCAATGCGGCTACCGAAGCTCAAGTTCTCTTTTTCTTGTCGGCATACAAGGCGATGCTTACAAACGAAAGCTGAATCACTTTTATTTGTGTGTTTTCTATACAAAGCACAATTTTCTTTTCTTTTTCTTTTAGTCTCTTTCTTCTGTGCAAAAAAAAAAAAAAAAAATTAACGAGGCAGTTCTAAAACATCGACATTCGTTTAACTTTTCATAGGAAGACTAACTGAAGAACTAAAGGAAAACTGTGCGTTCTATAGAAAGCATACAAAAAGATACATAAAAAGGCATCAGATTTAGCTTTTAATCTAGTATGCCAATGAAGAATCTATAGATATTTACACACACACACACACACACACACACACACACACACACACACGCACGCACACGCACACACACAGACACACACACATATATGTATATATATATATATGTACATATATATATATATATATATATATATATATATGTATATATATATGTATATATATACGTATATATTTATATATATATATATATATATATATTATGTATACACAGATTATATATGCATGTACAACTGTATGACCTTTTCCATGGTATAGCTCTGGGCTATACGGTATATATACATCGTTGACGTTGTCCTTCCACACCGTGATTAATATAATTTGATACCTGGATGCAAAGAATCATATCAGGTATCCATAACGTCCCTCTACAAAAATATTAGTGGTTTGAGTTGGAATATGCACGTGTTGCAGACATATGCAACTGGCACAGCCATCAGCAGAGCCTTAACTGCTTGTTGATGGTTTATTTTTTATTATTTTTATTTATTTATCTATTTTATTTTTATCGTATTTTATTTATTCATTTGTTTATTTTTTTGTAATCTGGAAATTTCTCAGTTTTTCGGAAGGAATATTTTAGGGAAATAAATAATAGTCTAATATATATCAAAAATCCCTTTTTGTTTCGAATATTAGATATTTCTAGGTTTTGAAGATTCCCAATAGAGTGGATGCAACCTGTGTGAATCAATTCTCTCTTCCTCTCGTTTTTCATCTAATGCAATGTAAACGTTTAAGTCACTTGACTACTCTTTACCTTGCCACCTGGATAAGGTGTTTGTTTGTGCTGAGATATCATAAGCGTACCACTCTACCCTAAGCTCTCTTAGGTTTACATCTGTACTTCAAAAAAAATCCCAAAACATTTTCATAAAATAATTAATTTTCTTTTCGGAGGCTCAGCTACATGACAAAAACAAGAAGATAAACAAGTAGAAAATAAATGAAAAAAATTCTACTTTTCATTTCTTTCATAATTACATAACCACTCGAGATAATCTTCGTGTTCGAAAGCACAACATCGAGAGCCACTGCTGTCCTCATTTCAATATGGGAAACAAAATGGCGTACAAAATGGCGGACATTTGCACGCAATCGTGAGCGAACAAAAACAGTAAATTAGAAATTATTCAAGTGCTGCTGTGTTTATTCTTTCATCGTGCAGAAGTAGTGTTTGACATTAAAAACAAAGGAATAATCTTCAAGATCCTCCTTTAATCTTGTCTGTCCATCTAGCAAAACGGATTCATATCATTATTGCTGAGGATGAAGAAGAATACGAACAAAAAGATACGCTGAGATAAAGACGTGTAAGCTCGTGTGTGTGTTTGTGTGTGTGTGTGTGTATGTATGTATGTATGTATGTATGTGTGTGTGTGTGTGTGCGCGCATGTATGTGCGTGTGTGTTTGTGTGTGTGTGTGTGTGTGTGTGTGTGTGTGTGTGTGTGTGTGTGTGTGTGTGTGTGTGTGTGTTTGTGTATTTGTGTGTTTGTGTGTGTGTGTGTATGTGTGTGTGTGTGTGTGTGTGTGTGTGTGTGTGTGTGTGTGTATGTGTGTGTATGTGTGTGTGTATGCATATGTGTGTGTGTGTGTGTGTGTTTGTGTATTTGTGTGTGTGTGAGTGTGTGTGTGTGTGTGTGTGTGTGTGTGTGTGTGTGTGTGTGTGTGTGTGTGTGTGTGTGTGTGTGTGTGTGTGTGTGTGTGTGTTTGTCTGTGTATGTGTGTGTGTGTGTGTCTGGGTGTATGTGTGTTGGATTCGAGATCACCGATTATTACTCTCAAGGAAGAGATCTCATATACACATATACACACTCATGAACATACACACACGCACGCACGCACGCACACACATACACACACATACACACCCACACCCACCCACCCACCCACCCACCCACCCACCCACACACACACACACACACACACACACACACACACACACACACACACACACACACACACACACACACACACACACACACACACACACACACACACACGCACGCACGCACACACAGCTATTCACACACACACAGGAACTTTGAAAATATATCATCGCTAAATCCCAAGGCAAACATAAACACTTTTACAGGTTTCTCAATGATAAACTGAGACAGAGACGGATTATGCAAAGCTGAATATGGAAAAAAGAGGTCCACGAAGATGTATCAAGTCAAGTTCATACAAAGAAAAAAAATATTCCTTTGAGTTTTCCTTCTCTCACTCACTCCTTATCCCTTTCTCTCTCCTTCGTCTCCCCGTTTCTCTCTCTCTCTCTCTCTCTCTCTCTCTCTCTCTCTCTCTCTCTCTCTCTCTCTCTCTCTCTCTCTCTCTCTCTCTCTCTCTACTTGAAGAGCTTGACATAGATCTGCAACACACTTAGGTTTCTGGGACCGCAACGCGTCACGTATCTTACTTGTCGCTCTTCGGGGCCCACTTTCTCCAAATTTCCATAATACGTCCCCGAAGGTCTGGGTCCCCGAGATTCCTTGACAAGTCAAGTTCACGGAACATGAGACGCGCGACGTGATTGGTTCTCGCCGAGCGACAATGGGATTGGCCGCGGCGGGGGCCAATAGGAATGCCCGTCTCTCTTGATAGGACCCTATTCCAGGCACGCGGCCTGATTCCAAACGACTTCTGAGGCCGGACTCTTAAGAGTGGAGCTGTTAAGGTAAATATCACGCGGGGACCTTTGCTGTTCTTCTGCCTCTGGGCGGAATACACAAGTCAGTTTTTGTCAAATATTGTCTTTGGCAATGTGCGTCACAGACAGACAAACGGGCGCAAAGACGGCCACAGGCACACGGGCAAGGCCACGGAGAGACACATAGGCATATACACACACACACACACACACACACACACACACACACACACACACACACACACACACACACACACACACACACACACACATACACACACACACACACACACACGAACACACACACACACACACACACACACATACACACACACACACACACACACACACACACACACACACACACACACACACACACACACACACACACACACACAGACACACACACAAGGCCGCAGCTACAGTCATGACGTGATGTGGCGTTCGTGCTAAGACAGAAAACTAAACTAACGACATTTGAACAAGAACTATAGCAAAAGGGTATGACATCATATTGATATATATTTTTCTATTAATTTGTTTATTCATCATTTATCTGTTTTTATGGCATTATTTCTAGTAATTTTATTGTTTGATGAAAGGATTGATGTTCAAGATTCGATGATAATTCAAAAAGTTTATTTGATGAAATATTGCTGAAGAAATAGTTTAAGGCAGGTGAGATATAGATATTACCTAGAGGTAACGGAAAATAGATTAAATTATTCGTTAGTCATAGGACTAGATATCACTGACTGTATTAACATGGATGGTCTTCGTCCATTTGCGAGGTAACCGATGAGAAACTATATTAGGTTTTCCTCTAAGGAGAATTCCTAATTGCGCAAGTGCGGTGCATCAAAGGAATTCTGTTAAATATGGGTTGAAAAGGAAATTGGAGATGACGCGAACGCCGTAAAAACGTCTTCAAGTGTGACCGTTGGCCGTGAGAAACTGAGCTCCAGAAAGTGGCCGCAATGCCACAACACATATGTTACCACATGGACGTCGGTGCGCAGTCTCCTCTATACACATGATATGTTGCATATATCATGTTCCAGTACTGAGCAATATTATTTGTTATTTACTCACGCTATGTTTAGAGACTTTTTCACATTCATTGCAAGTATTTGACCACACTGTTCTACATTGTCAATGATTAACCTTTTTTACTATACTGCCACTTATAAAATCGTTCTGCCTTCTGCCAGACTCATGACATTAACCTTTATTTATTAACATCAGAATGTTATTAACGACTTGATAATTTGTTCTGGCTGTCAGCAAAGGCTTTTATTTAGAGAAGGAAACTTCTCATCGCAAGTCATAGGATCATAACATGATTGTAACTTGAATTGGAGTTGAAAGTGACCACGGCTGGAAATTCGGGAGGTATGCATACTATATATATATATATATATATATATATATATATATATATATATATATGCGTGTGTGTGTGTGTGCGTGCGTGTGTGTGTGTGTGTGTGTGTGTGTACGTGTGTGTGTGTGTGTGTGTGTGTGTGTGTGTGTGTGTGTGTGTGTGTGTGTGTGTGTGTGTGTGTGTGTGTGTGTGTGTGTGTGTGTGTGTCTGTATTGAATTTTCCTTGTTGTTGTTTTACGAAAATGTCAAGGAATGGCATGGATCCTTCTACGCTTTTTTCGATCGTGAAGGATAAGCTGGAGGCATTTTGGAGGCAGTTCTTAAGTAATACTATATTTGCCTTTAAGATGCATGACGACTATGAAGTTCAGCAGACGTCTTAATTACCATCTTTCGCCTGGAGCACCATAAACCCATTTACGTCAGGAACATCATGAGAACATATCGAGACAATTACTCACAGAGAACACCGAGATCCTCACAGCATGTCCGGACACACGCCGTCTCCCCATACTTGAAGCCTTAAATATTAAAGAATTAGATCCCAATCTCAACATCCAATCATCAGACCTGCAAGCATTACCAAGCATGAGAAGGAACACAGCCCCTGGCAACAGCCAATCAGCGACAAGGAGAAATGAGATAGATCACGCAAACACGCTTTAAATACCGGCCAGATCCCCAAAAGCCAACATTCCGATCTCATCCACCGTGAAGACAAGATCCATATCCACGCTACTGAAGAAGAGTCAGTGTGACTCGAAATCGCGATATGGCAGCCCAGATGACCTACTATGGAGAAATCATCTCACATCTTGCAAGAAAGAACCAGTCTATCTTGCTTAAAAAGGAGAATATCCTAAAGAAAATTCAACATGCCGAATCATCTATCACTTTTAATGAAACATATATATATATATATATATATATATATATATATATATATATATATATATATATATGTATGTGTGTGTATTCACTTGGTCTTTGGATCACGTGTTGGACTCGTGATCGATAGCTATTTCCCTCCTGGAAGAGAGCTCAGAGCTCGTAAGTCCGATCTATGGGTAATGCTATGACCTTGCACACACACACACACACCCAACTCCCCGCCCACGAGAGTTGGAGTAACACCCCTCAGCGCTGCGATACTGATATTATTTCAGCCCCGGGCGAGAGTCGAACCCGGACCTCCGTAGTGGCAGGCCAGAGCTCTAACCACAGCGCCATGAGTGTGTGTGTGTGTGTGTGTGTGTGTGTGTGTGTGTGTGTGTGTGTGTGTGTGTGTGTGTGTGTGTGTGTGTGTGTGTGTGTGTGTGTGTTTATATGATGATCTTGTTTGCATTACCCCTGTTAAAGCCTTTGATCCACTTGAACACCTTTATTAGACCACCCCGCACTCTGTCTTTCCAGAGAATGTAAGTTAAGGTGCCTAAGCCTCTCTTCGTAAGGCAAATTTCTGAGTCCATGTATCATTTTGGTCATTCTTCTCTCTACTGATTCAAGTGAATTGATGTCCATTCTGTAGGACGGAGACCAAAACTGTATCGCATCGTCAAGGATGGGTCTAGCTATCGCTAGATAGAGTTTGATAATTATCTCTGCACTTCTATTCGTTACCGTCCTAGCAATGAAACCTAATGCTCTGTTAGCTTTATTCCTGGCGCTAATGCACTGTTTCCTGGTTTTAAGGTCCAGACTCACTAGAACTCCCAAGTCTCTCTCGCACTCAGTTTTCTCTAAAAGCGTGTTATCTAAGCTGTATCTATTTTCGGGGTTGTGTAGCCCTGCATTTAACACGCTTCACTTAGAGATATTGAAGTTCATTTGCCATTTCACCGACCATGTAAACAATTTGTTAAGATCATCCTGCAGAATCTCTGCGTCGTCTCCTGACCTAATTAGGCGTTCTATTTTAGTGTCGTCCGCAAACTTACTAATATCACTATTTATCTAATCGTCTAAGTCGTTTATGTACATAACGAACAACAAGGGACCCAAAACCGAGCCTTGGGGAACCCCAATAGTAACAATGCCCCACTTAGATTTTACTCCATTTATGGTGACCCGCTGTTTCCTGTTACTAATCCAAGCTCTAATCCATTCTAACACTTTTCCTCCCATGCCATGGACTTTGATTTTTTTTAGTAGTCTCTGGTGTGGCACCTTGTCGAACGCTTTGCTAAAGTCAAGGTAAATAACATCGCAAATATCATTGTTATCTGACGCCTTATATACTTTGGTGTAAAAGGATAGAAAATTAGTCACACGTGACTTACCCTTGGAGAAACCATGCTGTGTATCACGAATTAAATTATGTCTCTCGATGTTTTCTATGATTCTATTTACTATTATTGATTCAAGCATTTTTCCTATAACCGATGTCAAACTGTACATATACGTATATATGTACATAAATACAAACACGCACATACCTGGCTTACCCTAAGGAGGGCTTTGTTTGAGTTACTTCAGTATAGTTTGAAATTGTATCCTTACGTAACCATATGTAACCTTCATATTATATGTAAACCCTTAATACACTATGTACCAGTCACATTCAATTTACACGGGACCAAATATGTCTACGTGAGTGACAGCACAGTCCCAAGACAACAAACCCTCCCCTTCTCGCTAACATAAACAGAATCCTACGTTAACATCACTTGAACATCATGTGACGGAAACCCACCAGAACCAAATGCCCGACTTAGATGTTTATATCCAAACAACTCACACGCTCGTAGGAAGACGTGGTTATAATCAACTGAACATACACCACATCAAGGCATATTTACTCACAAAGACTAGATCAGTTGTAGAACGCAAGGTCTATGTAGAACATGAAGAGAATAGAAATTGTAACAGAGGGACTGTACATATCTCTAAACAGGTAACCTTCATGCTGGAGGCTCTATTCATTCCTTTCGTTCTACCTTGGGTAAATCCAAGAAAGCCCACTGTAGGCTTTGTTTTAACCCACGTCAAGTACCGTGTAGCAAGGCATAAACACAGGCTACAAGATTTCACGGGGAATCGAAAGAAGCCATCTCTAAGCCCGGGTAGGGGGCCTCTACTGAGGGATCCTATTATTAATAAACAACGATTCGATTGCGCGTGATCGTCATCCCGACTGCAGATGAGAAATCCAGAGACCGCGTAGTCGTCATCCCGACTGCAGTTAGGGAATCCAAAAACCTATTTCCATATCGTCAGGGAAGCACACTGCCCCAGCGCCAACGTCAGCATCACTGTGGTTGATCTCAGAATCCACGGACCCTTTCCCTCTAAACTTGGGCGAGGTAATGAGGTAAGTTACGCCTTTTCCTTGCTCCCCGTGCCTATGCAAACCGAACTTAGGTGATTATGATGCTATTGGTAACTTAGCCAATTTTCCGGGAGGTTCTGTTCGTCTTGTCTCGCGGATTGGATACCCGATATATGGCTAAAAAGAAATATATCATACATATCCTAGGTTTTCTATTCATCATTTTAGTTGGACAAATAAATATTTTCTGTATGAAATACTTTGCCAGTAGTTTCAATAAAATCTATTGTGTCGTTAGCTTAAGAGGAAGTCTGAAGTCATAACAAGTTAACTTAACTGAGTAAAACATATTATTGTTGGCCAGAATAAAATATCTAAAGTTGAAATAACCACCGACATGATGCATATTAAACATTTCAATTGTTTTGTTCAGGTGAAAGCCGACTGACTTATTCTGTGCCGGACTTTATTCCAATCGAACTGGAAACCAACTTACAGATGATGTCTACTGTGAATCTAAAGAATTTTATTAATAAACAAAAACGAAAAATGTAGGTTGTTTGACTACATTAGTTTGAAGGTGTTGGGATAACGGCGTCGCTTGGGTTTTTCTCTTTATTGGTAAGTCTTGACAGTCGCGTAGTCAAACATGGTCTGGCTCTTGTCACTTTGGGAGCGACGAAGAAAATGCGTGTCGGTTGCCAACACGGTTATAATTCTATAAATATATTCTTTATGACTAAATTTATGTACAGCATAAAACTAAATGTGAGCACCCAGTATAATTTATGAATACATATATACAAGAGGAAAATACACATATATATAAAACATTATCCTATCGACGTAATGAATAATTTGTCGTAAAGCTATGTTTTGGCAATGTTCTTGGTGTCTTCGCAAGGCGTCGCTTGATGCAGGTGCAGTAAGGTTACCCTTTCTGACCGAGGGTCAGATCACATAACAGGTAGTTCGTTGAAAACTTGCTGATACTACCAAATCTGATGTCGTGTAGCTAATGCATGCTTGTGCGCGTGTGTACGCTAGTATTGAATGAATAATTGACACTCGGTCTACATGCATTTCTTGCAACAAGAATATTAATGGTTAAAATGAAGCAAAATATATTTAAATGAAACGGAATAATGTAAAATTAAATGAAATTAGGTAAAATATGATGAAATAAAATCAAATAAAAGAATGAATCTAGTATTCAGGAATGAACGCTCCAAAAATAAGGAAATCCAGGACACAACAACCACTTTCAAATAATCTAATTCCTTTTTGGATTTTATTAATATTTTTTTCTTTTTGAATATGTTACGGAGGTGTTGGGGAGAGTGATTTCTGATTTTCAAAGATTACTATTACGGAAAAGCGTCTGCAAACAATTTCATTTACCTGAGGTTTAAGCCCCAGGAGCTTAACAACATTTCCTTTTATTCCAACTACCGTGAGGTGATTTCATTCGCCTCATATGCACCCTTTAATGACAAAGGGGGCCTTTTTTTTAACAATAAATCCAGTCCATACATGGTGGTACAATACTTTATAACTCAAGCTGTCGCTAGATGATTTTAATTATAACCGTAGTAGTTCCTCTTCGTTAACAAACTCTGAAATAAATTAAGAAGCGATTTTATTCACCTCGTATACAACCTTTGATGACAAAGGGGGCAATTTTTTTTTTATAATAAACCCAGTCCATACATGATGGTACTATACATTCTAACTCAATCTGTGACTGGATGATTTTATTTATACCCGTGGTAGTTCCTCTTCGTTAACAAGCTCTGAAATAAATCGAGAAACGGCCATCATAGGTGGAGCGACTAATGACCCATTTTTTCCACCTTCACCCGATGGAGGGACGAAATTATTTTTTCCAGTTCATCTTCAGCTCGTGCGTTTCCTGCCCTTACCTGGACTTGCCTACGATCCGTCTTACTGACTTTAAACTAAAACTTCTGAGAAATCTTCGATGCTGTCTCCGCCTACGTAGCTCACTCCTCCTCCTCCTCCTCCTCCTCCTCCTCCTCCTCCTCCTCCCCCTCTACTGCCTTTTCTTCCTCCTTTGGTGAAGATAGTTCTTACTTCCTTGACTGCTGAATATTTCATTAAGCTGAATAAAATCACCTGGCGGCATCAAGAACGAAATTCAGTGATCTACCGTGACCTCTGCAAAATTTCACTGAATTATTCATGACAAGTTTCCAGGAAGACATCCAACTTATCTTCAACATCTTTAAGGAACATTCCCGAAGCCACGACTCTCATTGAGGGAAGTGGGAAGGGAGGTAGGGAGGATGATGGTAATGTTGGCAGTGATATTGGTGATGATTGTGGTGATAATATTCGTAGTGGTGGCAATGGTGGTGCTGGTGGTAGTGGTAGTGAAAGTGGTGGTGATAGTAATACTGATGATGGTAATTGTAGTGATGATGCTATTGGTTGTGATGATGATGGAGTTAGTAGCAGTTGTGGTGATGGTGGTGATGTTAGTGGTGGTGGTAGTATAGTGAGTGCTGATCACGTGGTGTGATGACAAGATGAAGAGAGTGAAGAAAATTTAAAAAAAGAGACGAAAAGAGGAAATAAAAGCAGAAAGTTGAGTACGAGGATGAGGATGAGAATAAGGATGAAGATGTGAGTAAGGATAAGGAAGTAGATGAGGAACAGGAGGAAGAGCAGGAGAAAGAGCTGGAGGGATAGGAGGAGAAGGAAGAGGAGGAAGAGAAGGAAGTGGAGGAGAAAGAGAAAGAAGAAGAGTAGAAAGAAGAAAAGCAGGAGGAGGAAGAGAAACAAAAAAGTGGAGGAGGAAGGTGAGGAGGAGGAGGGGGAAGAGGAGGAAGAAGGGAGGAAGAGGAGGAAGTGGAAGAGAAAGAGAAAGAGAAAGAAGAAGACCAGAAGGAAGAAAAGCAGGAGGAAGAAGAGAAACAAAAAAGTGGAGGAGGAAGGGGAGGAGGAGGAGGAGGAGGAGGAGGGGGAGGGGGAAGAGGAGGAAGAGTAGGAAGGGGAGGAAGAGAAGGAAGTGGAGGAAAAAGAGAAAGAGAAAGAAGAAGAGCAGAAGGAAGAAAAGCAGGAAGAAGATGAGAAACAAATAAGTGGAGGAGGAAGGTGAGGAGGAGGAGGAGGAGGAGGAAGGGGAGGAGGAGGAAGAAGGGGAGGAGGAGGAGGAAGGGGAAGAGAAGTAGGAGGAGGAGGAGGAGAGGGATGATGATGATGATGATAGAGAGAGCAAGAACGAGAGCAAGGTTGGCAGAGTCGAGGGTGCCCACTTATAATCTCCTTAATCGAATCCGGACGTAATTGATCCTCCTGCACAGACCTGATCACCCAATTACAGGTAAGAGCATATGAAACGCTGTTGACTAAGATGATGTACAGAATCTATCAAAGTCTATAAAAAAAGGATTATTGATATTGGAAGCTCTTTTAGAGACGAGAGGATAGACAGAAATTTCTGTCTTTCAATGTCTTTGGAAACTTGGGGTAAGGTATACATAACGTGAACATTTCTCTTTTGAACAAGATAATCTTATGACAATCATAATAAAATTGATGCTTTCAGAAGGGATAATGTTTATTCAATAATATTCTAGAAACAAGTGTCTTGATGTGAGGTACAAACAAATTGAGCAAAAATAGTTTGGAGTCCATATATATATAAATATATATATATATATATATATATATATATATACATACATATATACATTATATATATATATATATATATATATACACACACATATATATAAATACATATATATATACATATATATTTATATATATGTTCATTAATATCTCATTTGAAAGTTGATAATATATACATACATACATACACACATACATATACATATATATATATATACATATATATATGTATATATATATACATATATATATGTATATATATGTATATATATGTCTATATATATATATATATATGTATATACATACATGTATATACATATATATATATATATATATATATATATATATATATATATATATATATATAAATTATATTATATTTATATTATGTTATACTATATCATATACAGTAGAACCTCGGAATACGACCGCACCCAAATACAAACAGTTCAGGATACGACCAAAAGATCGTATAGAATTTAGCTTCAGGATACGAACACTGACTTGAAATAATCTTCATTTGTAAACATCTCGGTAGTTCTACATTGGCTTTTGCACGGTGAACTCATGCACTCTCCATTCGGATAATTTCCACGTGTTATTTACGTACTTAATTAGTTAATTAATTAATTTACTTATTTATTCATTATTTTTTGTATAAAAGCGCCGGCTTCGCTGCCACGCCTACGCCGTGGGTGCTTGACCTGCGGAGCTGTTCGCTTCGCTCGCGGTCGTTTTGCGCCCTGCCCTTCGGCCTATTAAACACGAGACACAACAAAACCTCCAAAACCCCTGCTGGTGTACCACTCTGAAAACCCCCGTATTTTCAAAAAGCACAACGTCATGAAGGACACCCTCTGTTCGACGTGGCGCTGGAACAGTAGGGCATGGGCCATCCGCCAGTTCTTCATAGAGTGGGTGAACGGCGTTTTCGGGCCCGCAGTCAAGAAATACCTGACAGAGAGAGGTCTGTCTTTGAAAGTGTTCCTCGTTACGGACAATGCGCAAGTGCATCCTAAAGCGCTGGAAGCGTCGTTGTTGGATAAGTTCTCCTTCAGTACCATACATTTCTTCACTGCAGCTTGTGGACCAATTCGTCATCGCCAACTTCAAGATGCTCTATACCCAGGCCTTATTTCTGCAGCGTTTTGTTATGATTAATGACACACAATTGAACACTAGAGAGCTTTGGAAGAGCTACTTTAAAATCCTAAACTGTGTGTCATTGATTGACAAGGCATGTACCGGGGTAACTCAACGGACCTTGAAGTCGACGTGGAGGAAGTTGGGCCCCCGAACGCGACCTAGAGAGGATTGAGGATACCACGATTGTTGAGGGTAAGGCCCTGTTACTTAATGTTGAGGATAACGACGTTGAGGAGTAGGTCCAATATCACAACGAGAAATTAATATTCGAGGAACTACTGGCACTCCAAAGTAGGAGAAGAGAATGGCGAGAGAGGAGATTTCCTCAAGGGAGGAGGAGCTTACGGAAGACATCTCCTCCACTGACATCAAGAAGATGTGTGGCAATTAGGAGGAGATAAGGTCTTTCGTAGAAAAGCCCTTCCCGGATAAGACGCAACGCTAAGCACTTGGTCCCTTAATCTCTTTAATGACAACGTGATGGTGCATTACAAGAAAGTCTTAGAAACAAGGATTAAACAAGTATTGCTTCTTGGTCCGTCGAGAGGGGGTGATGCATCAAGAGCAAATGATGCGTCGCAGCGAAGAAGACGTCGACGATCCTGATGATCCACCACCAAGGACGGGCGGCTTCGTCCCTCAAAGGAAAAGGAAGAGGGAGTTCATCCCTGAAGCTACACTGTCCGTAGTTTTCATGGAAAGGGATTCTTCTTCCAAGTAATAGCCTTGTCTCCCCTCACCCACCCCTCACCATCTCTTATATCAAGGTAGAGTGACGTCAAATGGTTATTAATTTTACGGTTTTGGTCGGCTGGAACGGATTATTTTCTTTTCCTTTATTTTTTTATGGGAAATTTTGCTTCAAAATACGAACGACTCGGAATACGATCAACTTTTTGGAGCGAATAAAGTTCGTATTACGAGTTCCCATGTATATATATATATATATATATATATATATATATATATATATATATATATATATATATATATATATATATATATATATATATATATATATATATATATGTGTGTGTGTGTGTGTGTGTGTGTGTGTGGGTGTGTGTACATATATACTAACACATACATGACTGGATCAGCGAGTCGTCGAACCTTGTGTCGTTCCTTTCCTACCTCACTCGCCTACTGGCACCTGCACGATCGTTTTTTTTTTTTTTTTTTTTTCTTTTTTTCAGGTCAAAAACCCCACACTGGAGTTTACGGGATTTCCTGTGACTATTTTTTTTTCTCAACCTACAATGTAGAATGTGGTCTTCTTCCCATTTTGCTGGAAAGGGGCAAGTAGTATTGCTAATTCTCCTTCTACCTCTACTACTACAACTACTATTACTGATAATAATATCAATATTATTAATAACTGCTGTCTCAAATTTTACCAATTGGAAGCCCACAGTCCAACAGCAGACAGAAACTATCCTCAGGCGTTCTCAAATATTTCTCTGTTAAGACACTTTGAACAGTATTCTGTCTTTTATTAGTACAGATACGATTTCATATCAATAACTATCAGAAGGAAGAGAAAAATTAGAGCACCATTTGCCTGTCAGCTTTCCTCACGTGAAAAAAAGTTTTTGTATATCAACGAGGGAATGCAGGTTGCAAAAGACATTCACGTTCAGGTCAGAAGACAGTATCAACCTTTTGGGGCAACATCTCCAGGTAAATGTAAAGAATTTGATAAATTCGGTATATGAATTGTGTGGAAAAAAGGTTCTTATGGACGTCCATCTCCCTCAAGTACCTACCATTGTTCCTCAAAAAAAAAAAAAAAAAAAAAAAAAAAAAAAAAAACATAAGACACATGTATGCTCTGCACGTGCTAGTACGGACTTTGTTCTCCAGCTGTACTCCTCTACACTCTACTGCTGCCACAAACTGTGTTACAAGCCGTGCAGCACGCTTCATCAAGGACAGGTGCTAATGAAGGTATTCAACCTATCCTTTACACCCGAATCGCGCCAGGTGCTTTAGATACTTCCACGGCTTGTCATTCCGGTAATTAATTAATTTTAACTCTCCGTTCCGGGGATGTTCTTCATCACAAACAGATTTCTGGGTAACTGTTTATCTTGCAGGATTTGACTCCGCAATGGTATCATCTTCTCTATATAATAATCGCAGTGGGATTATTATGTCAATTCTCCCGTTAAATATGCTAATGAGATGTATATGTAAGGACGTACTCGATGATTCATGAAACCCCTATATATACACGGACACTTATACAGATACACACACACAGACACTTATACACACACACACACACACACACACACACACACACACACACACACACACACACACACACACACACACACACACACACACACACACATGACTCGTGGCGCAGTGGTAGAGCTCCTGGCTGCCACTACAGCGGTCCGGGTTCGAATCCCATTCAAGGCTGAAATAATTTCAGTATTGCTGCGCTGCGGGTCGTTACTCCAACTCTCATGGGCGGGCAGTTGAGTGTGCATGTGTGTGTGAGGGAAATAGCTGTCCATCACGAGTCCAACACGTGATCCAAGAACATGGTGAATCACACACACACACACACACACACACACACACACACACACACACACACACACACACACACACACACACACACACACACACACACACACACACACACATACACACCTCAGCTCCCTGGGAGGGGAGTTGGGTGTGTGTGTGTGCGTGTAAGCTCACATCATTACCCATAGATTGGTCATCCGAGCTCTGAGCTCTCTTGCGGGAGGGAAATAGCTGTCGATCACGAGTCCAGAATGTGATCCAAAGCCCAAGACCAAGGTGAATACATACAAACCAACCTCGTGGCGCGGTGGTTAGAGTTCTCGCCTGCCAGTACGGCGGTCTGGGTTCGAATCCCGTCCAGGGCTGAAATAATTTCAGTATCGCTGCACTGAGGGTTGTTACTCCAATTCTCGTGGGCGGGGAGTTGGGGTGTGCGAGTGTAATGTCACAGTATTACCCATAGATCGGTCATACGAGCACTGAACTCTCATCCGGGAGGTTAATAACTGTCGATCACGAGTCCAACACGTGATCCAAGACCATTGTGAATCACACACACACACGACTCGATGGCGCAGTGGTTAGAATTTCCTGCTGCCACTACAGCGATCCAGGTTCGAATCCCACCCGGGGCTGAAATAACTTCAGTATCACTGCGCTGCGGGTCGTTACTCCAGCTCACGTGGGCGGGCAGTTGGGTGTGTGTGTGCGTGTAAGGTCACAGCATTACCTATAGATCCGTCACATATGAGCTCTGAGCTCTCTTCCGGGAGGGAAATAGCTGTCGATCACGAGTCCAACACGTGATCCAAGACCATGGTGAATCACATACAAAAAACCACAGCTGTACTTAATGAATACCAATGTACATCATGAACTGCTAACCTTGATCATCAGAAAAGAGCCTTTGACTGAATCTGAATTGTTTATTCAGTGTACTGTATATCTACACCATCAACGCAGGAATACGTAAGCATGTGTACGTGTGTGTGTGTGTGTGTGTGTGTGTGTGTGTGTGTGTGTGTGTGTGTGTGTGTGTGTGTGTGTGTGTGTGTGTGTGTGTGTGTGTGTGTGTGTGTGTGTGTGTGTGTGTGTGTGTGTGTGTGTGTGTGTGTGTGTGTGTGTGTGTGTGTGTGTGACCTCATATGTGTATGTATGTGCTTGTGTTTATATGTTTGCATGTTTTTCTTTGTGCTTATGTTTATGTGTTTGTTTCTGTGTTTATGTGCTTTTGCTTGTGTGTTTGTCTATGCTTGTGTGTTTGCGTATGAGTTTAAACACGTTTGTGCAAGTGTAAGCGCGTCTATGTGCGTCCGTGTGCGTACGTGTGAGTGTGTCCGTGTGTACGTGTGTGTGTGCGTGTTCATGAGCCTGTACGTCCGCCTGCATGTTTGTTGATGAATATGCTGGGATAGCTTTTAGGTCAATACTCAGAGTTGGAAATGATGCACGAAGCCTTTTTCGAATCTAGCCGTCGCTGCTGATGAATTATGCACACCCTTGTCAACACATTCGTTTAACCCGGTGACGACTCGGTGGAGACTCGTTGGCGACTCGGCAACGACTCGGCGACGACTCGTTGGCGATTCGATACCGACTCGTTGACGACTCGGTGACGACTCGGAAAGGCTCTGGGTACACCTTCTACAGTCTTCATTGCGGCTAAGAATAAATCGATTTTATTGACCTGCAATGGAACCGGCTGAGGAGCAAGACTACCTATCAGCTGTTCAGACGAGTAAGATAGTCAGGCTTTCACCAGAAAAAAATCTGTTAATAGTGGCAGTGCAGTAACAATACTGTTTAAAGAACATTTCAACTGTTCTTCCGAATGACACTAATTCATGCAACGGGCGTTGAAAGAGCATCGGCCTAAAACAGCATTATATATATATATATATATATATATATATATATTTTTTTATATATTTATATATATATAAACATATATATATATATATATATATATATATATATATGTATGTATATATGTATTGTGTGGTTTTTCATATCGAACATTTGATATTTGACCATGAGGGCATTTTG
>NC_134814.1:13947805-13952805 GCF_046742065.1 Oratosquilla oratoria
CTATACTAGTGGTAGCCTAACTGTTCGGGTCGATATAAATTTAGAATAAAATGGTAGTAACAATGATGTTGATGGACTGTATTGGAACGCTACTGTATGATGGTTGTTGTGACAGACTGAGACTGTATCAGCAGACTGGAACTAAAAGAGTGGCAATTTAGAACTTCAGCGGCATTGGTGATAGACTGAACTTGCAGTAGTGGTAGCCTGAGACTGGATTAATTGTGACATATCGAAACTACAGTGATGACAAGACTTAGGTGGTGAGGATCGTAATCGACTGACAGTATAATGGTGATGAATAGAAAAAAATATCCAGAACGAAAAAAAAAAAAAAAAAAATCAAAACTATACCAGAACATTAGAAAGTGTTTCTGATGTCTGGAAAGTTCTAGACTGCAAAACTCTCTCACAGACCATTTCCTATTTTCAGAGTTTCCAGATACAACGACTTGGTGGGAGGAGCTTAAGAAATAGGGCTCCAATCAGCATAGAGGTCTACGACAACCAAGCCCCTCCCCTTTCTTTTCTGGCCAATAACGATCGTTTCTGAGTGACGCGGACTTGGGGAAAGAGGATCAACAAGGAAGCTATAGTTGAGCAGGAAACAGAGAGGGAGTGGCTTGTCTCGCCTGAGACCACGACAAAAACGGAAACCCATCTCATTCCCCCTTAAAGAAACCCTTTAAAGCTTTTTGGGAGATGGGGGGTGAGGAAGTATGTATGAGAAAAAATTTGACGCAGCCCGAAGGGATTTCTTCCCGTTTTCTCCTTTTCTACATGAGGGGACGGAGAGGGGGGTCGCCGAATTTATGAAGCGGCCTTACTGTGGATGTGCTGTGTCTTGCGACACTTCTTCTGACCCAGGATAGTGGACAGGATGCAGGGATGACCCGTCATCCAGGAGGTGCCAAAATAAGAAGGAGGGAGGAGGGTGGAGGGGAGTGGAATATTTAGGAAATGGAATGGGTGGTAGTGGTTTCTATGCCTTTTTCTTTTTGGCTACCCTCCGTGTAAGGGGGAAAAAGCCTTTGGTATATGTATGTATGTATGTACATATGTATTTATATATCAAGAGCTTTTTCCCCCTTACAAGTGAGGTAGCCAAATCAGAGGCACATACCTATTCCCACCCTTTCCACAAATCCCATCTCAGCTCCTCCTGGATGACGGGTCATCCCTGCATCCGCCAACTACCCTGGGCCAAACGCAATGCAGCAAAACACAGCACATCCACAGCAAAACAGCTTCACTTAATCGGCGACCCCCCTTCTCCGTCCCCTTATGCAGAAAAAGAGAAGACAGGGAGAAATTCTTTCGGGCTGCATGAAAATATTCTCACATATAAGCCTCTTACCCACCGCATTCCCCATCTTTACATTCCTTGCATAACAGTATCATCCATACACAGTCATTCTCCACTCATCCCTATCTCCTACCTTCTTTCTTCTTTGCTCAACAGGCATTCCACTCTTGCTCACTTCACCCCATCCATCCATCTCATCTTCGGTCGTCCCCTCAAGTTCACTCTCTCCACCTCTGCCTTCCACATATGTTTTACTAATCTTTCATCACTCATTTTTTCACGTGTCCAAACCATCCCAATAATCTTTCATCAGCCCTATCTTCCATCTACTTTTCCACTTCCGCTATCCTCCTCATCTCCTCGTTTCTCACTCTATTCAACCTAGTATCCCCTACCATACTTCTCAGACGTTTCATCTCAAACACAGTTAAACTTTTCCTCTCTGCCTCTCTTAAATTCTAAGTCTCTGCCCCATACAATGCCGTTGGCACAATCACTCCTTCATACAATCTCCTTTTTGCATCTATTCCTAGTTGCCTATTTCTCATAACACCTTTTAATCTCCCAAAGCATTCACTTGCTTATCTCAATCTACAATTTACCTCCACCTCCATCCCTCCCTTTCGTGCCACATGCGACCCTAAATACCTAAAGCTATCCACTTCCTCCAGCTTCTCTCCTTTTATACTTAATTCCAACTCATCCTCTACTCTTATACATTTCATCACCTTGCTTTTAGCCCTCTTTACATTGAACTTTCTCCTATCGCATACTTCTCCAAACTCCGTCACTAACTTTCTTAATCCCTCCTCTGACCCTGCCACAAGCGCAGTGTCGTCAGCAAATAACAACTGGCTTACCTCCCACTTTTCTCCATTTTCTTTACCCATCTCCAGTCCCCTACCTATTGCCCTCGCCTTCACCTCCCACACCATCCCGTCCATGTACACAATGTACAGCCTTGGTGACATGACACAGCCCTGATGCAGTCCCACCTGAACCTCAAACCACTCGCTCTCTCCATTCCCCATTCTAACATAGTCTCTAAAACTCTCGTAAAAACTCCTGACTGCCCTTAAAAGTTTTCCCTCAATTCCGTATATCTGGAAAACCTCCCACACTGCCTTCCTGTCTACCCTGTCATAAGCCTTTTTCAAACACACGAAGGACCTCCCCCGCAATTTTTTTTTTTTTAAATCCTTACCTTTTCTCAAATTTTCTCACATATCTGCTTCACCGCAAAAATCTGATCCACGCCATCCCCCTCTTTCCTAAACCGACACTGTTCCTCAGCAATTACTTCCTCTGTTCCTCTTATCCTCTCATTCAAAACCCTCCCATAAGCCTTTCCGACAACATTCAACAACTGATCTATCTGAAACTACTACACTCACATTTATCCCCATTTCCCTTGTAAATCAGAACTACACAAGCACTCCTCCAGTCCTCTAGCATTTTACCTTCTCTTAGACACACATTAAAAAACCTCACCAGCCAGTCCACTATTACTGTACCTCCCTTCTTCAGACACCCGTCTAATCCAGGAGCCTTACCCGTTCTCACAATTTTCAAAGGTATTTGCACCTGTTCTTTTCTGATTTTTCCTTCATTTTCCCCTTCCATCACCGTCATTTTCTTAGCGCCTTCCACTGCTACGATCAATCCTTCCCTATCCTCCCCCACGTTCAACGTCTCTCTAAAATACTTCGCCCATATTCCCCTTACTACCTCCTCTTCCGTCAAGGTCTGTCCATCCGCGTCTTTTACGTTTTCTTCTCTACTTGACTCGCCTTCCCTTCCTTTTGATTTCCCTTCACAACATATTTTTGAAATTTTAAAATTTTCTCTCAAACTTCCCCTCCCCCATTTCACATCTGTTCTCCTTTTTTTTTGGCTTCCTTATCATTTTTTTTTTTTATAATGCAAGATTATTTCTATTTGTTTTCGCTTGACATGTACTGTATATCGCGTAACTCCTCTATTACCTAGAGGCTGCCACGGAACTGAGTGACAAAGCCATCTGCTGGTGAAGAAAGTTTCTGAAAATAGACTTTGATCCTTTTCGCCAATACTGATGTAGTAACGCAGAAATGATAGAAATCGCCTGGTGATAGCCGGAATAAAAGAAAGTGATACGGAATGAATGAATCCCATAGTGTAAACATCCACTCATTCCAAGGGTAGATCTCAGGGTGACTCAAACGAGGCTTCCATGGATAAAAAAAAAAAAAAAAAAAAAAAAAAAAAACTTTAAGATGCTCATACCTTTTGAACACAGTAACGGAGCTTAGAAATTTCATTCTGGTGAAAGACAATCTATTCTATACAGTTCATTAGGTGGACATCAACCTGAGGAGGGGCTCACTCGGTCCTAACCGTATGATATTGCGTATTCAACTGGAACCACAACGAGTAAAGTACTTGACCGAAGTGAAGTCATTTCAAGTACAATTATTTATTTAATTCGATGATTTTATGTAATTGCACATAATTGTGGGATCAGTGAAAGATAGCACCCTTCGGAATTCCAAAAGTGGATAGAAGGGGTGAATTGTTAGTATGGGCTAGTATGAGGATTACGAAATGGATCAGACAGCTAGGATAGGTTAAGTAGGTTTGTGTAGGTTAGTGCAGATTAGGTAAGGTTGGGTAAGGTTAGGTTGGGTTAGGTTAGGTTAGGTTGGGCTAGGATAGGTTAGGTAATGTTAGGTTAGGGTAAGTTAGATAAGGTTAGGTTAGATTAGGTTAGGTTAAGTTAGGTCAGGTTAGGTTAGGTTAGGTTAAGTTAGGTTAGGTTAAGTTAGGTCAGGTTAGGTTAGGTTAGGTTAGGTTAGGTTGGGTTAGGTTAGGTTAAGTTAGGTCAGGTTAGGTTAGGTTAGGTTAGGTTAGGTTAGGTTAGGTTGGGTTAGGTTATGTTAAGTTAGGTCAGGTTAGGTTAGGTTAGGTTAGGTTATGTTAGATAAGGTTATGTTAGATTAGGTTAGGTTGGGTTAGGATAGGTTAGGTTAGGTTAGGTTAGACTAGGCTAGGCTAGGTAACGTTATGAATGGAATAAAAATAGCATGAGAAAATTAATAAATAAAATATAGGATAAATTTTCGTGATACTATTCAGTTTCTGTTCCCAACTCGTTCAAACGTGTGCATTTGTTCTGATTGCCGTCAAATGATTTTATTCATTTGAAAGTTCCTATACAGTGAATGTGTGAACGAAATTATATGAAGAGCGCATATTATTTACATAGACGGAAAGGATTATTTTAACTGCCGCAAGGAAGTTTTATTCAACTGACCCTCCCCTATACGTTGTTTATGGGTCACAGCCTGCCTCAGGTGAACCATATACGATGGGGATTATTCCTGTCTATTTTCGTCTGCCTTCAGGTGATTTTATTCAACTGAGAGACTCTTCCCCCATCCCACCCACACGCCCTCGCCATTTAAGCATCGAATCATCAGTTCACAGGATGAAAACTTCCATCAGGTTTTACGAGCGACTGCGCTCCTAGCAAAAGTGGTATTAATGACTACACTGGCCTCGGCACTCGCCGCAAAATAACATTAGTGTTAGGTAATGCAAGAGGCAGTAGACGGCGGCGAGGAGGAGGGAGAGAGTAAGGATGAGAAGGAGGCGGAAGAAGAGGGAGAAGATGAAGCGAGGTAACAGAATGAAAAAAGGAGAAGGAGGAGACAGA
>NC_134814.1:13960305-13970305 GCF_046742065.1 Oratosquilla oratoria
CGAACTCGAACCGCTGTAGCCACGGTTACGAACGCTACCACTGCGCCGTCGAGTCGTGTGTGCGTGTGTGTGTGTGTATAGGTGCGAGTCCCGCACTACAGCGTGAAGAATCCAGGTCCAGCAAATATCACAAAGGGGTTTCTGATGTGTTGGCAAAATTAATGCAATGACCTGTTCTCGATGGCAAAGAGCAAAGGACACGACAAAAAAAAAAAAAAATAAAATAAAAAAAAATAAATAAATAAATAAATAAATAAATAAATCTGAGAAGTGATTAAAATCACCTGGCGACAACAGAACAAACCATCAAGGACGTAAAACGAAACCAAGTGTTTACGAGATATCCACTAACATGAACAATGGACAATGAACAACAGTATCAAAGGACATTTTGCTCATTTTTATATTTTGCAACGAGTATTAATTGAAACCCAATATTTACAAAACTGTCCAGTATCAATTGTGAACAGAATATCTGCCAATCTAAAATAAACGGTGTACAGCTTAACTGTTTCAGCATAACATTTCAGTATTCCGCATCTTCACTTTCTCTTTGTTCAATTTAATCACTCTGTGAGTGGGCAAGAACACCGCCGCCAAGTACCCCTTCATATCGTTAAAGGTGATTAGATGGGGCGGAGAGAGGGATCTAAGGACCCTCCTTCCCCCCCCCCTCTCTCTCTTCCTCTCTCTCTTTCATTTGGACTCGGTTACCCTCTTATAAAGGGTATTTGAATCCAAAAAGCATATATGAGGTGTTTTTAATATAGATAGTTATGAGTTTCTTTTAAACTTCACTAGCCCTGAGTGTAGATTACCCTCTTCATGGTTATATAGCCAACCACTTTGGTGTATACCAGAAACTGAGTTTTGTTCCAAATTTAAACACGTGGCTTGCACTGCCAACCCTCCCAAAGAGGAACTGGTGCTGGGAATGATGTGAATGTGGGGAAGGAGAGTGAGGGGGACTGAGGGAGAATGAAATAGAATTAGGGAGAGCGAGGGAGTGTGTAGAAAAAGCTACGTTGGTGAAAGTGTAGATGTAAGTGCAACGCAATGGATACGAGGTGAGATCTCGTGAGAGCTCGTGAGTGTGAGTGAGGGAGAGGGCAGGAGAGGTGGAGGCTGGAATGGGGGATGGAATTAGGAATACGCGCGGCCAAAAATCCCAGGGATCCGGCAGCCATCATATCTGTCTTGGTTAGCGGCCGACGGCCGAGGTTATTGTGGGGGACGGAGCGAGGCTAGTGGACGGAGCGAGGCTAGTGGCAGACTACAAGAAACCTCGAGGGTCCTTCCGCACCGGGTGGTATTTTTCCTTTGGTTTCCGGAGTCGCCAGGAAGTTCTGCCATCTCCCCATGACTCCTCCTTGGTAGCGAAGGGGAACTCCACGAGCATTTCTTTCCTTTTCTGAAGTGATTATCATTATAATCATTATTGAATAATCAACTCCTTTTTACCAATTGGTTTGAGAGCATCTTTGATAATTTCATCTTAGCAGCTAACACCTGACGACTTCATTCGCCTCACGAGCAACTCTCAGGCCTTAAAAAAGTTTACAAATTGACGCTAAATTGGCTGTAAGCGATGGTCCACACAAGAGCAGCAACTGTTAACACAATGTATCGATTCATCAGAACTTATCACAAAGAACACGAGGCTGAAATGATTGCACTGCTCTGCTTACAATGAAATACAATACAGCTAACAGTTGATGAAGAGTGCACAATTCTTCATGTGATTTCGTAAATCTTTGTACATTTCATGTTGGGCAATTAAGCTCTGGTGACCGACACGTTTGGGAAATCATACCTTTACTGGTTTGGCAGATTTTACAAACGATGAGGGAAATCTACAACAACAGGTGACCTTTTGGTCCATAATCAGGCAGTCTGTAGGTGGGAGGATTTAGGTGGATGGAGATGAAGAAAAAAAAGAGAAGAGAGTATATAAAACGTCGATCTGGCGGCTCTCAGACTAGATCACAAAATCCGTTACAGTTTCGTAACAATTTCTGAAAAAAGCCTTTGGTGCTTTGTGTTTGTACGTAACTGCTTCTGGTGATCTTTCGTTTTAAGTAAAATAAAGAAAAAGAAGAAGAAGAAGAAGAAAAAGAAGAAGAAGAAGAAGAAGAGGAAAGAAGAAGAAGAATAGGAAGAAGAAGAAGAAGAAGAAGAAGAAGAAGAAGAAGAAGAAGAAGAAAAAGAAGAAGGAGAAGAAGAAAAAGAAGAAGGAGAAGAAGAAAAAGAAAAAGAAGAAGAAAATAACTACAACAATAACAACAAGAAAGTGAAGAACAAGAAAAAAGGAGAAAACAAAAAAGAAAAGAAATGGGAAGAAAAAGAAAAGGGAAGAAAAGAGAGGGAGAGAGAAAAAAAAAAGAGAACAAGAAAAGATGAAGAAACTCAAGCTTAACTGTAACCAAGAATATCACCTTTGTCCTCTATGCTCGGTCTTCCACAGCCAATATAAATAGCCGGTAGCTATGGCTTTGGCTGCTTCGGAGAACAAAACCTGAGATGTACACTAGTTAATCCTTGGTCTGAATACAACTGCACAACGTTGGCCATAATGAAAAAAATATCTACTCGGCACGACAGTTATTAGTAAAATCCATTTGGGGGTGACATGAATAACGTACGTAATCTATCTGTAGCGATGAAATATTCAAAACGAGGATTATGTTCTGATTAGTAAAAATCATTTGCCGGCAGCAATGTTGACAAAATGACCTCCAGTGATTGTGTATTTCCTCCTGTGCTCAACACACAAAGGATTGAAAAACAATGCACTAATAATAATTGTTGGGTTGAGTTTCATTGATTGGAAATTTACAACCTCACAGTGGATGACAACGATCCTACTATTGATCTCTCTGAGATGAAATATTGAAATATTGTTTGTATTGTATCAGTGTGAGACTGTTTCTATGTCAACAGTTAATATCGAATAGTAGTGGTAGTAGTAGTAGGAGACAGTCGTCATTGGTTGTTACAGCTTTCTGATATAAGAAATGGAGAAAGTACAGGCGAAGGTTGATGGGGATCTTTAAGCCCTCTCGGTGCTACATGACTTGCCTAAAATAGGCAGCATCACCGACCTGAAGATGATAAGAAATCCAATGGAGATGATCGAATCACCTTCGAGATGCAAAAGACGTTGGACTACGCACGCCTCCGCGGAGATGCTGTCCCGAAGGTCCGGTACCTTGTTTCCGGACCGAACCCGGAAACTCATTCGATCCTCTCTACCGCTTTCCATCAACCGATCTCTTACTCTTTTATTAATGGTTTTATTTTAACATAAGGAGGTAATTACACATGTGCTTGAACTGCCAAACCTACTTCTAGTCGCAGACAGAAACCAACCCAATTCTAAGCACATTTCTTGCTTGCACAAAACCTATAAATTTCTCTTACACATCCATCATGTGCAACCATGCTGCACATTCTTCACCACACAGGCACACCAAGACAAACCAGTACACAAAAATGTGGAACTACAGCCACTAACTCATCTCACTACGCACACCTCCGCAGAGGTATGCGTAGAAAGCAGCATACTACTCGAACATGTACAACCTACAAACTGCAGTATAGAATACATCTGCTGGGAAAAATCACGCCTGGCTCACAAAGCTAGTACTTCAAGCCTGACCACCAAATATCCAACTCTATCGATCCCTTCTAGGCATTAAAGCCCTCCCCCCATCATAACTATAGTCAGACAACCCAATATTACTTCCTTGTGCGACTTGTAGGTCAATCCTATGGTTGTTGCCGATGACATGGGACAATGTGTGATTGTGATTGCGTGATTTGGCACGGTCCGGTGACCGAGTGTCAGCCAACTGAGGGTGTACCGCTAGATGGGAATAAAGTTGCTAACGCGTTTTGAAGACAGGTGACAGGGAAATTAATCTCTCAGTTATCCGTTGCGTAGGAACGCCACATGAGGTTACCGACGTTGATCTCATTGTTAATTTCCTTCAGCTTAAACTGCGAAACCAATTTTCAAACAAGCCTCGGCAAACACCGCTACAATATAAAAACGTCAACATCGTCACCCGCACGTCCACTAGGACAATTAGGAACACAAAACTGAAACTTAATTACAACACAAAGACCATGTGTGCCTCGCTTTTGAACGCACCGCGAAAAATAAAATCGCGAAAAAAAAGAGAAAATCATGTCGTGCAGAAAATGATATTCCACGCAAAGTTAAAAGAAAAAATTAAAACCTTTCAGATTTAATATGTTCACTCAACTTCAATTTACAATACAATTCCGCAGCATTTTCCACACGAGGGATTAACGTTATACTACGACAATGTATCTTTACCCCGTGGCATCGTGGCATCAATGCGACAGAACACAAATCTCCGGTTTAGTGTCACCATCGCCTCAAACCACAAACCATCAAAAATCAATTCATTTACAAAATACCTCAGTAAACCCATCATCAAGTTCTGCGATTCATATCTATTTATCTTTTTACCTTAGCTGATGTCAGATATTCTTATTCACCCAAGTGAGAGCCCCTTCAGAGGACCAGGATCAACCTATTTGTGGTTGCGCTGCATTTTGGGGATTTAATCCCAGCTGACATCAGATGATTCAGCTCAGGGGAAGAACTCTGGGCAAGTTTGATGTAAGGTCATCTCATTAAACACCAAAAATTAAGGGTGGCACTTTTCCTTTTATTTGTCTTGTCGATAACAGTGTATATGATCATATATGTGATACTCACCTTGTAGTGAGGGGACCACCACCAGATCAGAGGGGACAGATAATATCGGATGTGTATATATATATATATTTATAAATATATATATATATATATATATATATATATATATATATATATATATATATATGCAAGGTAACCACTTAAGAAAATAAACAAACGGAGCAGAGCGCTTTCGTATATTACATCACCAGTGTAAATTACAAAGAGGGTACAGCAAACATAATATAGGAACTACGCTAGGAAAGGCTGTGGACGAATTGTCCAGGCGTGGGTCACACGTCCAGCATTCTTACATTATGTTTGCTGTACCCTCTTTCTTTGTAATTTACACTTAAGATGTAATATACGAAAGCGCTCAGCTCCGTTTGTTTATTTTCTTAAGTGGTTACCTTGCATTTATAAAACACACGTTCCTAGTGTTCTTATTGCATATATATATATATATATAATATATACATATATATATACATATATATATATATATATATATATATATATATATAGTCACGTCCTCAGCGTGAATAGAATCCTGTGGTTATGCTGTGTCACGCCCTTGTGTAAACAAAGCCTCCTGTTTGTATTTTTAAGAGACGCCTTGCGTGAATATGATGTGTAGTATGTATTATAATTTGTATTGTATTTCATAAAATGTATGTCATATATATAACCCATTCCTCAATACCCGTTTGTTGGGGCGCGCTTCATTACTTTCTGTCATGGCGCCAGGCTCAGGAGAAAAATTACCCAATTTGGCGCGAAAGTTGTTTCTGCTTTGTCATTGGTTGGAGGTGCTTAAACTACCTGCTTTAGATACGTTTTGGCATCCCGAGAAACGTAAGCACCTATTTCAGGGCTATAAAAGGCAAAGCAGAGAGTGACCCATGCAAGTCAATAGACATGGTCAATAGAGAAGAGAAGCAGAGAAAGCCAGAACACAAAAAAAAAGAAAAAAGAAAAAAAAAAGGACAAGAAAAGAAACAGGGCCCATTTGAATCTACATAAACATTATTCTACATTCGTCGATTACGACAGCTCAACTAAACAAATGTTTTGGATTACAACGATTGTCCCACCTCCACTCTAAGTGTAAAGACTTCGTACTTTCCCGAATTGTTTCGGACATCTCCATACTGCTGCTGGACTGAGTGAAACTCGACATTCTCTCTCTCTTTCTGTTATTTCTCAACTACGAAACATCAACCAGTATCTTATGTATTCCCGGGATACCAGAAGATTCCCCTACCAGAAGTTACCATGCTTCATCCTCACCTCAAACAACCTATTTGTTTCCAAGCCCCGGAGGTTTGATCATCAAAACAATGAGGAAAGTCGACAAGATCTACGATGGCTCAAATGTCCAGACCGCGGGAAAAGATAAGTCACACTTTATAACTGTCCCTAATTCTACTAACACCAGAGCTATTGATAATTATTTGTTAAAAGGTGGAGTAAATATAGCTAAAGTGTCTTCCAATAAGATAGGAAAAATATTTAAAAAACATGCTAATGTTCATAATAACCTCAGTGTCGTTTACCGCATTCCATGCAGCGGCTGTCCTTCATCATACTTCGGCGAATCAGGTCGAGGGATCAAGAAACGGTTGAATGAACACAAAAACGACCTCAGGGCACATAGAACATCCAACTCCCTGGTTCGTCATCTAGACAAATGCGGAAACCTACCTGACTGGAGCCGCGTGGAAATTCTACACGAGGGACTTGAAAAGAAAATGAGAAAAACTGTGGAAGCCGCACATATCGCCACCAGGGAAAATAACAATGACAGAGACGGATTTAAATGCCTGTCAAAAACAGCAAGTGTCTTGATAATTAAATCATTAGCCGAAGAGAAGACCTGACACATCCGCTCACAGCTGGCCGGGTTCCCCCTCGCTGCGAGTATAAGACTTGTGGTCCTTTTGTAATGCAACATGTCCTCTGAAGAAGACCAAGTTGGTCGAAACGTTAGGGCAATAAACTCTATTCCCAACACATCTTCGTTTGCCCTTCCCCACCCATTTCTCTCTCATTTGTCTGAAATAATTTTCAAATACATACATACATATATATATATATATACATATATATATATTTATATATATATATATATATATATATATTAGGTCTTTAAGTGAAACTCGTGATAAAGACTTTCCACTTTACTGACGTCACAAGCCGACTCTTGGGGCTATTAAACCACCTCTCTCTTGCTTTTGGCCTCTAGATATAACGCCCTTGTCCACTCAACACCATATAAATATCTATTTGTTTGAGTCCGAGGAGAACACACTTTGCTTAATGTCTAATGTTAATCGAATTAAGATACATAATCCCTTTTCTAGCATATTAAACACATTTGCCTTCCCTATCTTTTCCTTCTGGCCGATACTGTTTCATTCACATGTACGTCATCTCTCACGGAAGGTTGGGATTTGAATTCCTGTTGAATGAACGCTCGTTTTCCTTTTATAATCTGTCACCCGTATATCCTATTAGATTGTGTGTGAATTAAGCTCGTAATATGTATATGTATATAGTATTTATATATATATAAATATATATATACATATATATATATATATCTATGCATCTATATACCTATATACATATATACCAATGACGTAAGTCGAGTAGGAAACACAGCAGTCTTAGTCTTGAGTTTGTTCCGGACTAGTTTCGCAAGTATGCTTTTTCAAAAGCGAAAAAGCACCTGCGAAACTAATCAGGAATAAACTCAAGACTAAGACTCCTGTGTTTCCTACTCAGCTTACATCAACCTGTCAGAATGTCTCAATATAATATATATATATATATATATATATATATATATATATATATATATATATATATATATATATATATATATACATATATATATATTACACTATGGAAGGGGTCTTCCTAAGCTAAATAAA
The DNA here is from genome assembly GCF_046742065.1 of Oratosquilla oratoria. Taxonomy (NCBI): domain Eukaryota; kingdom Metazoa; phylum Arthropoda; class Malacostraca; order Stomatopoda; family Squillidae; genus Oratosquilla; species Oratosquilla oratoria. Next base: position 13,967,971 of record NC_134814.1, read on the forward strand.
ATCACATGGTGGCCATGTTTATGTGATGACGTCTCTTGTATCGAAAGAGTAAAATGAAGAGGCAATTTTCAAGTGGTGCGCAGGTTAAAGGAATTTATCTTGAGCTAAGTAAGCCCTCTCCATCTTCAACTCTAATCAACTCTTCCCCGGTTTTCTTCCATCCTTTGAGTCTCACGACCTTCCCATCTTCTCGGCCCCTTCGGCGAAGCATCAATTCCAGTCTCCTTTCCAGCAAGAGCCTGGAGGATTAGCCTTCCATTCATCAATCTACCTGGAGGATCTCTTTTCTATCAGCCAACAGACCTTTCTTCGTCAAGTAGTTCCTTTACTGTTTCGGTCCTGGCTGATGAGGTGCAATTACTTACATGTTCTTAGTGGAAAGAGGTGAGGGAGACGGTGAGTGTGAGGGGGAGAGGGTAGAAGACGGCGTGAAGATGCAACCTCTTCCATGCCTCCCCGCCTTGCTTTGCCGGTAACGCCTGGTATTAATCATCTATCTATCTGTCGATAAACATAGGACTTTATCCCTATACAAGAAAGGTACCCAGTCAAGCCAAGCACCTACCTCCACCCATTCCACTCCAATCCACAAACCATTCTTTCCATCTCATCTTAGCTCCTCCTTGAAGATGGGTCATCCCTGTCTCCAGCCCATCGCTCAGGTTAGAAACAATGCAGCAAGGCATAGTACATCCACAGGATTGCCGCTTCATTTAGGGCCAACCTAACTCTTCGTCACTTCATACGGAAAACAGAGGAGACGGGGAGAAATACCTTCGGGAAACGAAAAAACATGATTCTCGAACAACTATACTTATATTCACTCACACACACACACATACACACACACACACACACACACACACACACACACACACACACACACACACACACACACACACACACACACACACACACACACACACACACACACACACACACACACACACACACACACACACACATATATATATATATATATATATATATATATGATATATATATATATATATATATATTATATATATACATATATATATATATATGTATATACTGTCCAACTCTTGAGAAGCCTTTCGCCCCCACATTGTTACAAAAGTAACAAAGGATTACAAAGGCGGTTAATTTAATTACCTTGGTTTGTATAGCGCTAGACTATTTCATTCATTTACAGAGAAGCCTCTGCGGTGGAAGGTGCAAGTCTTTCCTTGCACTATAACGCAAAAAAAAAAAAAAAAAAAAAAAAAAAACTGTCTAATGCCAAACGATTTTTTCCTTCTGAGAAGGGATACCTTTCCCCTGCTAAGCTCTTATGACTTCCAAGAATTATCCATATGTTTGCTACCAGGTGAGGCCAGGATGAAAAGAAAAGGACAACCTTCCCTAAGTAGGACTTCCGTCCCTAAAACATAGCATCATTATCCCCAGAGAGAGACATCTGTCCTCTAGATCATGGCTCCACCCACCCTAGAAAGTGGTACTTAGTCCCTGGAAATGTGGCACCCTACCACTAACAAGTGGCACTATGCCACTAGAAAGTGTTACCCTACCACAAACAATGACAACCTGCTACATGAAAGTGGTACCATGTCACTAGAAAGTAGTACTCTGCCAATAGGAAGTAGCAACCTACCACTAGAAAGTGGCACCGTACCAGTAGAAAATAGTACCATGCCACAAAAAGTGGTACCCTGCCACTAAAAAGTGGTACCCTGCCACTAAAAAGTGGTAACCTGCCACTAAAAAGTGGTAACCTGCCACTAAAAAGTGGTACCCTGCCTCTAAAAAGTGGTACCCTGCCACTAAAAAGTGGTACCCTGCCACTAAAAAGTGGTACCCTGCCACTAACAAGTGGTACCCTGCCACTAAAAAGTGGTACCCTGCCACTAAAAAGTTGTACCCTACCACTAAAAAGTGGTACTCTGCCACTAAAAAGTGGTATCCTCCACTGCCCCCACGCACACAGAAACTTGACCCCTCATCACTTCCCCAAACCTCTCGAAACAAGTCAGGTCCGAACCCAATATTATTTCTCCAGTGTTCAACTCCTCGCCAATTTCCACTCTTCCATCCCCGCAGAACTGCCAATGAATCTCTAACTTTCAATCCATCCAAGTTGAATAGTTTGTTTGTACAAACGCTGTTCATCGCGTTTCGTACTCTCCTCTCCCGGGTTTCCTCCATTTTTTATTCTTTTGCAAAAGTTTTCGTTATTCCCTGAAGAGGGAAGTTCCTCTCATCTTCGCAATAATCCGTAGAGTACTAAAGAGCACTGAAAATAGACAAACGTAGTCAATATATTTCATAAGTAATATTGGGTATGTAGGGGCTTTGG
>NC_134814.1:13980305-13992805 GCF_046742065.1 Oratosquilla oratoria
TTGTCTAACTCGAACTGTCCACCACTTTGGACCGTGAGTTCGACTTAGGCTCCTTTCAGACAAATCGATTTTTTTGACGTGCTCTCAAATTACCATAGGTGTCTATGGTCCCTTTCTCACGATGTCGCGGTCGTTCAGTGTGACAGCGTCCATAGACATTTATGGTTATCTGAGAACACGAAGTCGTGTCGTGGGTAGTGCACGGCGAAAAGTCGATACGTGCGAAAGAGGACTAACCGCGGAAGCTTCGTCAGACTAGATTTTTTTTTTTTTTTTTTTTTTTTAAACCTATAGACTCATAAATTGGTCATTAAGCCTGGTTTGAATTTGTACAGTCTCGACGTTGATGTGAATGAATAGACTATATTAGGCGGTAGTGTTTTACATATGATGACAGAATTCCTGAGGCGCCGTACCTACCTAACTACCTTGTTTGTTTTAATGACGGGCGCAGTGATCGGCAGAGTGATCACTCTGGTTTCTGTTTCACTGTTGTTGAAAGTCTACGCTAGCGACCCGTTCCATGTAAGTGAGAACGTTCTGTTTCATTACTCTGAAACTATGAATTTGTTCGTACTTATTCCAACATGTCAATATTGTCTTGGTCTTTGTGATTCTATGGAAGTTGACTTTACTTTGGATCAACTGTAGAATTTCCACCCCTGCGCGCGTGCTGATCTGTGGGATCCGGGGTGCTCCGCTGTCACTCAGGCACACGCCGTCACTCAGGTCATGATAACGTTTTTTATTACCTAACCTAACCTAACCTAACCTAACCTAACTTAACCTAACCTAATGACGCTCAAAAGTTTAATCTTTGTTTGGATTAGGTTAGGTTAGGTTAGGTAATAAAAAACGTTATCATGACCTATGAGTTAGGTTAGGTTAAGTTAGGTCAGGTAATAAAAAAACGTTATCATGACCTGAGTGACGGTGTGTGCCTGAGTGACGGCAGATCAGCACGCGCGCGGGGGTGGAAATTCTACAGTTGATTCTTTACTTTTTCTCCAAAAGGTGCTCCGATGGGAGCATCACACCAATCAAAATCTTTTAAGGCCCTGTTCACACTAGCGATTTGAAACGCGCGCGAAACCACGGTGGTACCACATAATCAAGAAAAAACTGCGCGGCTGCGTGTGAACGCCTCCATTGACTTACACTGTAATTGAACAGCCGCGTTATAAAATCTTAGTCTCTGTGTTCCGCAATCTCTCAGTGTTAATCTATTACGTGGCGACATTTTTTTCTGAATGATTCGATTCTGCAAGAATGCCATGGACTTGAAAACGTGGAGTGTTAGGTTTGACTCAAAGCTGACATTTGAACAAGTTCGATACATGTCAGCTTCTGATGCTCACAAGCTAGGTATTTTAGGCAAGGCTCATAGAATATTCAATGATACTGCCGTTTTAGCCAGCCGTTTTTGCTGTTTCATTTTGCCGATTTTTGAGTATTCCGTTCCTGCCTGGCCACTTGCTGCCTCAACTTACCCGAAATTGATTGATCGTGTATTCGCTACAGCTCGTTTTCTTTGTGTTGCGATTTTATTCATTGTCTCAAGGCCAGCATGGTTTGTACGCTATGCAAAATGCGGCCAAATTCTATCTATCCGGTGTACGTGTTGCAGTCCTTCAGAAGTATGAGGCCTTCGTAAATTGTAAACTCTTCCAATTTGCAACTGGATCCAGTATCAACAGTGTTTCCTACCCATTTTGTTGGTCTGTAAAATTACGTGGACAGAAATACCTGTGCAGTTAACAGCGTCCCCAAACTTAAATCAGCGGCTAAGAGGCTGTTTCATGGCTTACCGTTCCTGTTATTTTTGTCTTTTTTCGAATTATGTTAAATGGATTGACGGTTTACTGTTAGTGATAATTCCCTTTTGCTACTCTTCTTTTAATTCCTATGCTAATATTCCTGTCTCCAGTTCAGGTGTGTGTGGGTTGCGTAACAACGATCTATAGTGCCTGCACTCTTCCCTTCTATCTGTCTCGTTCCGTCAAACAATACTAATACTTGTGCTCTAGGTGCGAGAGTTCTGTGTTCTTGTGGTTGTTTATTAAACCTTCTTGGAGCACTTCCGCTGCCATATGTTATTCGTAATGGAATGAAGCAACTAATTAAGGTCTAGAAGGCACACGATTGACGTCATCTACCCCTATTCCGTCCACAATAATCCTATTGACTCGCTTCTCTATGACTGTTATATCATGTAGAAATAAACATATTAAGGCTTGATTCGCACTTTCCTTGCATTTCTTATACCTGTCTTGATGCCTACGTTTACTCTCTGTTCTGACTCTCCTTGCCTTGTTTTTCCCCCTGAAGTGACTGTTTTTCCCTTACTTTGACTCTCCCCCCCCCGCTCTCTCTATTTCTTTCTCTCTCTCTCTTCCTCTCTCCCTCGTTCTCTTACTTGAATATTTTTGCCCCTGCTATATCTTCCTTTACCCAATCTGCCTCTTACCTTGTCTGTCTTATATCCGTCTCACCTTGGCTCTTCTTTCTCTCCCCTTTCCTCTCCATTTCCTCCTCCCTTTCCGTCTCCTCATCCTCTTTCTTTCTCTCTCTTACCAGACCCTCTAGTCTGTGTCCTTTCGGAGGAGTCGCAGGAAATCGACACTCTGAGGAATGAAGAGGCGACCCTTCCGATCTTGAGTTCGTGCACCAATACATCATGGAGGCATATAGATCATCAGGGCAGATACTCGAGGAGGGGGAGAGGTGAGGAGGTGGAGGAAGAAAGGTGAGGAGGAGGAGGAGGAGGAGAAGGGAGGAGGTGAGTGCGGAGGAGGCGAAATGCATCGGCTACATACAGAGAAGGCGCGAAGGACGAGAAGAAAAGAGAATGTGAGAATGTATTGGGATAGGAAAGAATCTGTGGGAAAATAAAGTGATGATAGGTGTAGGCTTCATCAGAGAGTAATAACTCTATGTATGGGAACCACCTAGAGTTTACGCTTGTTACTTGGATTTGGGAAAAGATAGAGAAAAAAAAAGTTGGCTATGTAATAGACTTGCCCTTTCGCAGTGTACAAGCGAGACCTACAAAGACTGTCCATGTGTGTGTGTGTGTGTGTGTGTGTGTGTGTGTGTGTGTGTGTGTGTGTGTGTGTGTGTGTGTGTGTGTGTGTGTGAGTGTTTGTGTGTGTGTGTGCGTGTGTGTGTGCATCACGTGATCTAAGTGACTAAAACTCAAACTTTAATCAATATCAGGGTTCCCTGCATCATAATGTCACGAAAGAAAAAAAAATAGTCTCACTTGCAGAGAGTTCTCCTTAAAAAAAAAAAAAAATCAATATTCGAAACGATCCTAATTCTAAGACATTCTAGATACCAGAAGTACATTTTTTGATATTCTGGTATATTCTTGGAATCCATTTATAATCTAAATGTTTGAGATTTCCTAATTTCAGAAATTTCCGATAAAGATGTCTGAGGCTTATCAAAATATTGACATCCGGAAATGTAGCTGCCACTCGCACTAATTATTAAAGGCCCGTGAAATCGTGAATTAAGGAACTTAATACTTTAAGAAGAAGAAAAAAGAAGAAGAAAACATGGGATTCTGCTTAACTTTTATATTTATTTCGGCTGCCGCTAGATAATTTTGTTCATGTAAGAGAAACCAATGTAAATATTAAACGATTAAACATCTTAATTAACGTTTTGGTGTACATATTAATTTTACTCTTTTTTTTAATTTAATTTAATTTTTAATAAGTCCCTCTCCAACAAGGTAACGCTCTGTAGTACTTTGTAGCGTGAAATTTGAACAACTATGCCCTTGGTCCAACTTGCTGGTGGGGATTCGAACTCCCATCACCTCAACCTCCGTCACAAGCAGCGACGCTCTAATCCTCACGGCCAGTGAGTACCCCTTCTGTTTACTAATGCTGCCTCCAGGTGATTTTATTCAGCTGCGGGGGGGGGGAGTCAGCATAAACTCAGAGGGTTTTGTAAAATCATGCTCTGTAGGCTAAACTTACCTGCATTAACATTGACAGGACGTGATGTGACAGATCCCACACTGTTGGACGCCAGACATCTGTCGGGTGAGAAAAAGGTCATGTCATTAAAAATAGGTCATGTATTTCAAAAAAGGACTTGTTGGCGGAAAACAAATCAAACTCATATTTGGGCCTGGTTCGCCGATTCCTTCTGGTAGGCGATTTCATTCAGACATGGAACTGTTTGCGTTTTGTATATACATATATATATATATATATATATATATATATATATATATATATATATATATATATATGTATATTATGATACTGATGACCCACTTTCGGAGAAGAATAAGCGAAAGTATAAAGATCTGTATATTTCGATCACTAACTGTGATCCTCTTCAGCAGATGTGAATTCACATCTGCTGAAGAGGATCACAGTTAGTGATCGAAATATACAGATCTTTATACTTTAGCTTATTCTTCGCCGAAAGTGGGTCATCAGTATTATTTTAACAAATGTGCTACGACATAACTTATATATGTATATGCTAATAAGAACACGGGTACGTGTGTTCACTTATGCAAAGTAGACCACTTGGAAAAGGAAAAACTAACGAAGCAGAGCGCTTTCGTATATTACATCTTCAGTGCAAAAAGTACTTTTTGCACTGAAGATGTAATATACGAGAGCGTTCTGCTTCGTTATGTTCTTTTTCCAAGTGGTCTACTTTGCATATATATATATATATATATATATATATATATATATATATATATACATATAAAGAATATATATACATATAAGATTATTTTCAGCTGTGGGCAGGTAGGGAAAAAGAAAGAGCCCGACCCATAAACAAGGGATATTTTCTTGGTTGTTGCTGTTGTTATTGTCACTGCCATCATTATACATGTTTTTTAAGATTAACAGCGTTTCCTCTGTCTACAATGGGATCAACGATGGATACCTACATGTGGTACTCCTGCAAAACGAACGTCGGTAAGAATCATCTCCCCGGCTCTTATTTTCCAACTCCATCTACAACCTCCCCATAATCGATCTCTAGACCGAGTACAACATATCTATCGACTTCTACTTTCTTTCTCTACTTCATATAAGGGGAACAGACAAGAGGTGACTGATCTTGGTCTTCATTTTCTAGCCATAGAACGACCCAGGCTATGGCAATAGACAATGATCACTATTTCCTTCCTAAAGAAATCCATCGGTGGGTTCGAAGACCGATATTGGCTAACGTGGGACTGTGGGTTTCTGGTGAGTTCAACTCAGGAGACTTTGACTTGAGTGACACCCCTACGGAACAGTATCACGTAGCATTGTTCTCAAGATTGCTCACCACTAAAAAAAAAAAAAAAAAAAAAAAAAAAAAAAAAAAAAAAAAAAAAAAAAAAAAAAAAAAAAAAAAAAAAAAAAAAAAAAAAAAAAATAATAATAATAATAATAATAATAATAATAATTTTTACCTACAACTGTCATCTCCGCTAACCTCGATAGATCTCTACTACCTTCCGCACGATATTACCCCTCAAGGGTAGAAACACTTGTAACAGCGACGTAATACAAATTCCCACAGAAAGAATCCTTACCACGATTACCTGCTTCATTGGAGTGACGCCCTTTATATATGTTCTCATGGTTTAAAACAGATCATTTTATTCAGCTGAGAGGAAACATGGAATGCAATGTCAAAGGCAACCGAAACTTTCATTTTGACCAGATTCTGTTATTCATCTAAAAAGAATCTTCAAACATTAACCAGAGGAATACCTCTATGAGGCGTTACCAAAGTAAAGAGGTTAAGATTGACTCGGAGCGACAAAGGCCTCAGCAAGCACATACAGACGGTTTCAGTCTGCAAAAGGAAACCCCCAAACACTCCAATTAATTAACTGCAGACAAAGGAAGGAAAACGTGGCGAACCAAACAAGCAATTAAGGTTAAGTGTGTGTGTGTGTGTGTGTGTGTGTGTGTGTGTGTGTGTGTGTGTGTGTGTGTGTGTGTGTGTGTGTGTGTGTGTGTGTGTGTGTGTGTGTGTGTGTGCACGCGCGTGCGTATGTGTGAGCGTGCCCGCGTACGTGTGTGTTTAGATATCCCCCAAACTGGAATGATCAATTAAGCAAATTGAAGATCGCTGTGTATTTTCGCTTAATGTTAAGCAGGGATGGGAATCATACAGAGTGAGTAACGAAACTACACAATGCAACGTAGCCGAGGACCAATTAGACAGGAGATCCTTAGAGAGAGAGAGAGAGAAAAAAAAAAAGCCTCCCCCCCAAAAAAAAAAAAAAAAAAAAAAATGTCTGACTTTTAAACGACTGTCCAGTGGACTCCATCGAAAAACTAAGTCTACTGATTCGTCCATTGGGAAACATAGTGTTCGATACAAGTGACTAAACATAGCTATGTATTCCTAGTAGAGAGGAAACCAGTCGTCAGATGTCTCTGCCAATATCTGCCTGCCTGCTTCTCAATCTCTTTCTTCTTTGTTCTCACTATCACATTGTCCCGGCCAGATTCCCTCTTTCTCTCTTTCCTGATCACTCTCACACCGTATCATCAACCAAACCCCTTTCCTCTCTCTTTGTTTAATTTCCCTAATTTCCCTCGTTCTCTCTCTCTCTCTCTCTCTCTCTCTCTCTCTCTCTCTCTCTCTCTCTCTCTCTCTCTCTCTCTCTCCCTCTCTCTCTCTCCCCATAGCGTAATGAGTGCATGTTTTATACACTTCATGTTTCAGGGACTTTAGTGACCAGTCACTCAGCATGGACATATGATTTAAGACTAAACACAACTGAATAAATGCTGATCACGTTGTATTTTCACTAACCTCCCCCTCCCCAGCTCTCCATTCTGTTAAGGGGCATTTAGACGGTCAAACGGTTTGACAAACCAGGTTTGTCAAACAAGTGTTTGAAGTTATGTTTGACCGTGCGAATAGGGTATTTGGTTGTCAAACACGTTCGACAAACGTGTTTGACGACCAAATACCCCATTTACAGGGTCAAACATCACTTCAAACTCATGTCTGACAAACCGGGTTTGTCAAACTGTTTGACCGTGTAAATGGCCCTTTACTGGCGTCCTAAATCTTCCTCTTTACCCTTTCTTTGCCTATACCTCCTCGATGCCGTAGTGTCTCCAAGGCTAGAAACGCTGGTTATCGCTCACAAAGTTTTCTCTATATTTTGTTACGACCTCTTCACACTAGAGATCTGAACCGCTCGGAAACCGCGGCGGTACTGCACAGTCAAGGAGAAACTGCGCGGTTGTGTGTGAACGGCTCCATTGACTTACATTGTAATTGAAACCTCTAGTGTGAACCCGGCCTATTAGAGTAGCGTTGTTACTTAAAAATCTCCAAGTAATGATAGAAGTAACCATTTCTTATTACCGAAATATTTCCTCCTTTTTTTTTTTGCTATCACTGCCGCCAGGTAATTTCATTCATCTCCTTTAATACTGTAATTTCATTCATCTCCTTTGATACTGTAGTGCTTGTAATATCAGTGACAGAGCAATAACAATATTAACAAAACGCAGTCATCATTGATACTACATATAATAACAATGCTAATAGAAATGACAAGAGCTTGATGGTGCGTGGTAATATTGTCACTCGTTCCATCATGATATTCATAACTTATCCTCCAGTTGTAAAAGATGGAGCGTGGTTGGTCACCTGATTGCTTTGTTGCTGAACATTCACAAGCAAAGAACAACTGGACTGTAAATATTAAAAAGCAGGAAACAATCAAACGCGACACTCTTAGATCTAATCAGAAGGAAGAGGAGAAGAGGAAGAGAGGAAGAGGAAGAGGAAGAGGAAGAGGAAGAGGAAGAGGAACTAGAGAAGGAAAAGAGGAGATATGGTGAATGTATAGTATTGGAGGTGTTTCAGACGAGGGATTAAGGCTGGATATATGGGGAGATTAGAATGAAGGATGGAGGAGAAGGGGGAGAGGGAGGAGGGGGTGGAGGAGGAGGAGGAGGAGGAGGAGGAGGAGGAGGAGGAGGAGGAGGAGGAGGAGGGTAAGAGAAGGAGGTGAAATAGGATGAGGTGAAGAAGTACGTGAATTAGTAGTAGGAGGAGGAAGAGAAGGAGCACAGAAATAAGAAGATGAAAAGAAATAAAACGAAGAGGAGGAAGAAGAGTAAGAGGAGGAGTGGGAGGAAGAGCGGAAGGATTAGGAGGAGTGATATGAGGAGTGAAAGGAGGAGTGACAGGAGGAAAGGAGGAGGATTGGGAGAGGAAGGAAGACGAAGGGAGAGGAAGGGAGAGGAAGGAAGACGAAGGAAGTCGAAGGGAGAGGAAGGGAGAGGAAGGAAGAGGTAGTGTAACGAAGGAAAAATAAAGGAAAATAGGAGAAATGGTAGATAGAAATGGGTAGATAAAGGCAAAGAAGTTAGATGATAGTATATGAAGGGTGAAGAAGGGTAGATAAAGTGAAGAATTCGAGACAGTCTTGGACTTTCAGAGCAAGTAGAAGACATCGGTAGCTGTTGAATTCGGAGGTCGTATCCACATGGCTGATGGGCATATTACATCTACGGGACAGGAATAAACAGACGTACATTTATATGGGCATATTACATCTAAGAGGCGGGAATAAACAGACGTACATTTATCGATCAAAGAAACTATCCCATGCGCTAAATCGTGGTTCCACGTCCGATAATGACGTAATGCACGGGAGATAGTTAACGACACCACCGTATTTCACCTATTTCTAGAAGCCAAACAAAGCAGGAAGCGATGCAAGCAGGTATGTAATTAACTTCACATGTATCTATTCCACTATCACAAACTACCTTTTGTGGACAATTACGCCATCCAGCACGTCTCACTGCAGATTACCTTTCCGTTCCGACGCGCAACCCCGATATAGCGCGTTGGCGGCGGCGAGTCTCGGGTCTTTGCTTTTGTCGGTGACTGTACGTAGAGGAGAGTTTGGGCTTTTGGCATCAGCCTACTCTCTTTCGTCCTTGGTGTCACTTTTCTTCTTCTTATTCTGGCACTCTTAAACCTCATCCTCCACCGTTGCATTCCTTCGCCTATTGAGTGGCATTTCCCCTTTTATTTAGCTATGCTCGTGATGTCCCGTCTTCATATCTCGTTTTATCTAGACTATTTTTTAATTCGTGTATCGTTTTTACACACACCACATTCTCATCTAACTTGTTCCAAATGTCACACGCTTTTATCTGTCTCCGTAGTGTCACCTTGGTAGCAGAAGGGTTGAGTGTCTTATGTGGCGATTTTTCCTTATTCTTCTTTTTCTTCTTTATTTTATTTTATTATTACTATTTTTGGAGGGCTACTCAAAGTTATGAACGGACCTATCTGAGCACTTTGTTCAAATCTACTTTCAAATACCCTCGCTTCATTTTAACCTAGCCTCGCATGAAATTGCAAATTCAAAACATACTCAAGGACCTACATGCTTTCATTCGATTCCCAATGAAGTTTCAATGAAAATATCTTCACAATACTGAAAAAAATCATAAATCATATGCATAAACTACACAATAGAATATTCATTTCTTATACAAAGAACTTATAAAAGACATGGCCTACACTACCCCTTCTATCCTACCAATTTAAAGAAACAAAACAAATATTAAAAAAAAAAAATAATAATAATCAAAGAAAAATAGCACCGTAAAACAAGGAGATGACAAATAGAATATATGAACAAATAGAAGGACAATATGAAATAAGATGAAATACTTCGCTCAGGCACCGGAGTAGAGTATTATAATATAGAGGCACGGGACCACAGGATTAGACCCTATTCTTGTGAGTTAGCTGGCTGGCGGGTGCGGAAATGAGACTTTATGAGGCGGGGAGGGAGGTGCAAATGGGATATGAGGATATGGAATAGGACTGAAGCACATAGGGTTGGCGTATAATATATATATATATATATATATATATATATATATATATATATATATATATACATAATATATATATATATATAATATATATATATATATATATATACAATATATATGTGTGTGTGTGTGTGTGGTGTATATTATATATATATATATATATATAGTGTGTGTGTGTGTGTGTGTGTGTGTGTGTGTGTGTGTGTGTGTGTGTTTACCTAGTTGTATTTTACGGGAAGGGGAGCTATGTGCGTGGTGTCCCGTCTTCATATCTCGTTTTATCTATATTTCTAAATTCGTGTATCGTTTTTGCACACACCACATTCTCATCTAACTTGTTCCAAACGTCTATTACCCTGTGAGGAAAGCTGTTCTTTTTTAGGTCTCTTCTATAACTGTCTTTCTTGATTTTCTTCCGTGTGTGTGTGTGTGTGTGTGTGTGTGTGTGTGTGTGTGTGTGTGTGTGTGTGTGTGTGTGTGTGTGTGTGTGTGTGTGTGTGTGTGTGTGTGTGTGTGTGTGTGTGTGTGTGTGTGTGTGTGTGCGCGCGTGCGCGGGTTGACAGGGATGGGGTCGAAGTATATGTAGATAAAGAACAGGGTTGCATGTATGGACAAAGAAAAGGTTTGGAATTCGCATACGATTATCGATTAGGACTGGAATAGATATATGTGTGTGAATAGGCTTGAACTATGTGTGAGTATGCAATGGAGTTGAATTTTATACGAATATGGAATAGAGTTAGACTATATGTATGAATGTGGAGCACTGGCTGAATATAAATGGATAGGGAAAAAAAGGCAGGAATATATGAGAGCATGGAAAAGGTTTGAAAAGTATACGAATATAAAGCAGAGTAGGAATGCATATGGACGCGGGTGAAGATCGAAATATAAATGAAAGTGTTAGAATATACACAAAAATATGAAATGGTGGAATACACGAATTATGGACATAAAATAAAATTTGTTGGATGTATGAAAAATGGTGATATAAAGTAAATAAAATCAGTCACAATGATAATTTCTTTTGTAAAGAAACAATTATTAATCAAATCACAACGAAATCTGGTCTGAATGAAGAACTATAAGATAATGTGTACTGAGACATTATACCATGGTAGACTGCAATATCGCCTCGTGACTACAAACACCCGAGTTCGATCCTAACGGTCCCGGGTAACTGCTACTCCCTCTAACTCTCCGAGAACTTCCAAGAAAGGCCGTAGTGAAGTGTCTACCGATGTAAACTCCTCTGAACATTATGCATATATATGCATGTGTATACATACATACATCGTGCACATATACATGTATACATACATACATACATACATACACATACACACACACATACATACATAGGCTATATATACCAACCTTTTACACTTTGCACGAGGTATGTCCAGGACAAAGCACACCCCTACATCATACACAGAATCCACTCAACCCCCATCCCTCCTACACTTCCGATCTCACCACAGGCGAAAAATTGTGTGCTCGAATAGTTAGTTTTAACCGAGGTGGGGAAGTGGGAGTGGTCCCTGGGGCCGTTTGTTTGTTTGTTTGTTTGTCTGTTTGTTTGTTTATTTATGTGTGTGTGTGTGTGCGTGTGTGTGTGTGTGTGTGTGTGTGTGTGTGTGTGTGTGTGTGTGTTATTTTCATGAAGCATAAGACAATCCCAACAGTGTGGAAACATACGTACATAGAATCCTTAGTGCCAATACCACTCTTTGTATCCACCCCAAGATTGAACCTCTATGCTACCCACACATAAAACGAGAGCGTTACCCTGAGCCACCCGAAGCTCCCGTGGCTGAATCCGCAACTATGAAGACAAGTGTACTACACATGACTGGGCAAATACTCTTGAAGACAAATGGACGAGATTATAATACGGCTGGAGTGTACAGCGTCATAAATATAATGTGACATGAAATTTTGTTTATGGATGTGGAGACTGTCTTCTTGAGAAACGAATGATAATTAATAGATCAAATTTCATAAGAGGTAGAAACTGGCACATAGTGGGAGAATAGTAGACCTACCTTTTGCTACATGGATGGACCGACAAGAGAAAGAATCGAATGAATATATACGGATAGAAAAAAGTAAGCGTATGATAATATTTCACTATAAACCCACTATCGGAGAAATAATAACGGAAAATACAAGGAAACTGTATATTTCGACTACTATCTGTAGTCCTCTTCAGCAGAATACAGTTTCCCTGTATTTTCCGTTATTATTTCTCCGATAGTGGGTTTACAGTGAACTTTTACAAATGTGTTATAACATACCAATTTCCGTATGATAATATAATGAAAAAATAATAATGCGATTGAAGCAAATTGAACAAAAATACTTTGGGCATCGTCAATAAAAACTAACGAATAATTAATAATAGAAAATGGGCAAGAGTGAAAATTTATTTACAACGTATATCACTAATAAGTACAGTAACAATAATTACATAAAGAAATAAGCGTACATGTTTTTTTGTGTTATCCTCACCAATTTGCAATTATTATTTCGAATTATGTATTCTTGTCATTATCTGCACTTCATGTATATCGATTCTTTGCCAAATAAATATATTATTATTATCATTATCATTATTATTAATATTAT
>NC_134814.1:13997805-14005305 GCF_046742065.1 Oratosquilla oratoria
TCTGAAAGGATTCATCGGAGACAAAATGAAATTAAAATTCAGGAAGCTGAATTAAGTTTATGAATACGTAGCAGTGGGAAAGGGAACGGAGGAGGAAAGAAGATCGGAAGAGATGAAGAAGAATATATGATTCTTTGTTTTGGAAATCTATAATTCGAAATATTTTCATTTTCGGAATAATAAAACCTTTTCGAAAAATATTCCAAATTATTGTGCTTCTGGTATGTGAAACTTTCTAAATTTAGTCACTTTTTTCCGAATATTGGAAAATTCCAAATATTAGTGATTCCTAATAGGGAAAACCAATTGAAAATGTGCCGTTAAAGGGAGGTACCACTCGTCCAGGCTATCTTGCCCAACAAGGTCAAGGTCACGGTTCTGTCGCAGCGAAACTCCTCCTGAAGGAGGCTCTTTTCCTAGGAAAAACTGTCGCCGTTTGTGTTCACGGAGCGATGGCGTGCGGGCAAAACGCTGTGCATCACTGACGCGTTGTCCCGTTATACAGTCGGCCACCCAAACAGCGACGACGAGATGATACATGACGTCTCATTCAAGACTGTGGTTACGCTCAGAGCCATATTGTCACTCCCTGAGCCCAACTCACAGACTGCGACAGGAGACCTCAGGATGAAGGAACTTCAGCAGGAAACACGTGGAAAGGAGACATACACCAGGCTACTCGAAAACGTGTGTCACAGCTTTCCCAACCATCGATATAATCTTCATTCGTCACTTCTACATAAGAACATAAGAATGAAGGAGACTGCAAGAGACCATAAGGCCTATACTAGGCAGCTCCGTATCCATCACCACCTGTCATCCCCATCCATAAAGTTGTCTAATCGTTTCTTAAAACAACTGATAGTTTCAGCGCTTACTACATGGTTACTAAGTTTATTCCATTCGTCGACCACCCTATTAGTAAACCAATTCTTGCCTATTTCATTTTTAAATCTAAATTTGTCCAGTTTATACTCATTACTGCGAGTCCTGCCCTGTTATTTTAATATGATGACCTTGTTTGCAGCACCCTTGTTAAAACCTTTGATCCACTTGAACACCTCTTTTAGATCACCCCGCACTTTGCGTCTTTCCAGTGAGTGTAAGTTAAGGTGCCTAAGCTTCTCTTCGTAAGATTCGCGATGAACTCTACTGCGACAGCGACCTAGTGTTCCACGGTCCACGCGTCGTAGTACTCACAGCGTTACGCAAATCCGTGCTGACACGCATACATGAAAGCCACCGTGGAATTGAAGTCACCAAGCGCCGAGCGCGGTAGACAGAGTTCTGGGCAGGCATCACGAACGTCGTGCGCGCCTGTGACGTCTGCCAGACAAGGTGGGCACGGTGATAGCGCGCGGCAGGTCACGCAGTTATCACATTCCCTTGCTGAACGGCCGTCTCCCAGGTTGTAACAGACGCCACTTGTGACCAGCAGTATTCGTCGCACAAGACTTTGCATCTGTTGTAGACGAGCCCCAACCACCAAGTCCTCGCCGTTCCAGCCGCCTCAGAGCCAAGGTTAGGGATAAACTGAGCTTGATAAACTATATTCTTATTTCAGCTTCCATTACATTAACGTTATAACCTATAAGCCTCATTTAACATGTGTTGCACTATGTATGTGTAAAAACAACAGTGAAATAATACGCGGGACAAAACCTCTTATATCAACTAGAACGTGAGAAAGATACAGGAAGTGTACCTGTTGTCTAGAATTTTGATTAAAAATAGGGTTTCCGACGGTAATTAAATTCACACACTATATACATTGCTCCTCGAGAAAGCGTCGATAAATAACAATTCTATGGAGATCGCGCCGATGTTTTGAAAATGTAAACTAAATTGTAAATGTTTATTTTCATGTGGTAACCTATCCTTACCTAACATAATCTAACCTAACCTAATTAACCTAACCTAATCTAACCTAATCTAACCTAATACCTAATCTAACCTATCCTAACCTAACCTAATCTAAACTATTATAACCTAAATCATCATAACTTAACCCAACTCTAAGAATACTTCATAAAGAATCTAACCTAACCTAGTTAACCTAACTAACCTTACCTAACCTAATCTAACCTAATACCTAACCTAACCTATCCTATACTAACCTAACCTAATCTAACCTATTATAACCTAACTTATCAGAACCTAAATTAACCCAACTCTAAGAATATTTCATAAAGGAAAAATATTATCATCGTCCTCCTCGTTTCTCACCTCATCGTGAAGGTTTCCAGTTCAGACTATGTTGGATGGAACTTAGCAGCTTGAATCAGGAAATTACAAATTTCCTGCCCTTCAAAATGTTTGAAGAAGAAATACGTAACCAAATATTAGCGCAAATATTGTGACCTAGAAGCCGCCTCGAAACTAAAGTGTCGACATTTGGAAACTGTCGATATTTGCAAAGACAAAAATGGCGGTCTTTCACACCGATTTTTTTTTTTTTTTTTTATTGGGAGAGAAATAAAGAATATTCAACGGTGTTTTGACCTTAAAATGATAAAGTCACAACAGAAAACACACAAAGGCAAACCTATTTGATACAAATGATAAGGACAAACATGGCGCCCTCAGGTGAGTGATGTACAAAATTGATTATCTAAAAAAATCAATAGAGCTGTTGATATAGATATTCAATATTTCATTAATTATAATCGATTCAGAGAAAATTAATTTATTAAGAGCAAAACAGAATGATTACCACCCAAAACCCCAAAATATAGAATTTCTAGAATTTAGATTTTTTCCTTCGTACCATAGTATCTTTTTTTTTTTTTTTTTTATTCCCAAATAAGGGCACTATCTTAATCGACAAATTAGTTTCTAGTGGATGTAAAATGTAAAATTATCGCATTATATGATCGAGGAAAGCGGACCCTAATTTGAAAAGAGTCTACAACGGTCACGACCGCACCAAATCCTAGCATAACACCATCCCTATCACGGAGCATTTGCTAAAAAACAAAATACTGAAATAAAATATTTGAAAAGGTTAAAGTGATGGGGATGGGGTGGAGGGTGAGTTTTTTTTTTTTTTTTTTTTTTTTTTTTTGAGGGGCCTGGAAGTGTAAGAGTACAATAGAGTGAGAGAAGTGGTGGGGGGGTCTGGAGAGAGGGTGGGGAGGGGGAGGGAGGGAGGAGGGGGGGGAAGACGAGGGTATGACGTTATCAAGAGGGCCAACCTGACACTCAAATTTGAACTCGCATCAAAGCGATGAATTTTTGTCTACTTCGCCTCAACGGAAAAGCCCACTGGATTACGACAAATTGTCAAAAGAGCACTTAGTACTCTAAGCAAACAGTTAAGTGTCTAATAGTCTCTCTGTGACTTAAGTAAACACGCTTACCTGTCTGTAGATATCATTTAACCTAATCGTTCCTTTCATTATCCACCTACCCGTATACGCTCTTAGATCTTTATTTCTGTTCGTATACCGTGTGTGTGATTCACCATGGTCTTGGATCACTTGTGATCGACAGCTATTACCCTCCCACGAGAAAGCTCAGAGCTCGTATATGACCGATCTATGGGTAATACTGTGACCTTACACGCACACACACACACACACACCTCCCCGCCTACGAGAGTTGAAATAACGACTTGCAGCGCAGCGATACTGAAATTATTTCAGCCCTGGGCGGGATTCGAACCCGGACCGCCGTAGTGGCGACCGCGAACGCTACCACTGCGCCATTGAGTCGTGTGTGTGTGTGTGTGTGTGTGTGTGTGTGTGTGTGTGTGTGTGTGTGTGTGTGTGTGTGTGTGTGTGTGTGTGTGTGTGTGTGTGTGTGTGTGTGTGTGTGTGTGTGTGTGTGTGTGTGTGTGTGTGTGTGCGCGTGTTGGTGTGTATAGATGTGCGCACACACGTACGTACATAAATGTGTAACACTTTCGTTTGGTATCCATACACCTTTTAAACTATTTCAGCACGCTAAAATATTTAAATGTCAATCTTTAATTTTATCATAAGACAAATTCTATCACCTCTTGCAACCTCATATTACCTGGAACTGGATCCATGCTTAATTGGAATTAAATCAAACGGCATCAATTTAAGAAAAAAAAATGTCTTGAGATGTTTAACCCCTAATATCCAACCTTCCCATACCCCTTCAAGCACATCCACAATATTATCCATGAAGACAGAAGCGCTGACGAGCTTTCGGTGATAACAAGAGTCATGAATAGGATGATACTATTTACGAATTTCATCAAGGTTAACCCAAGGCGACTTTATTTATCGTAGATAGGAACCACCGAGCGGTTAGATTACAAAGGATTACAAAGGATTACAAAGGCGGAGCATGCCGACAGGAGACCTTTTGGTCCATATCTAGGTCGGATGCGAAAAAAATCATAATAATAATAAAATAATAAATATAAACTATAATAATGTAAATAACAAATAAGATACATAAATAAGTGCATAGGTATAGTTAAATAATAAACAAACAGGTAAATAGTAAATAATAATAAATTGACATATAACTAATGATAAATGAAAATCAGACAGACAAATGATAACAAAAAAAAACAAACAAATAATATAAAAAATCATAATCATTACAGCATCTTGCTTAGGTGTTTAAATAATCATTACACCATCTTGCTTAGGTGTTTAATAATCATTACAGCATCTTGCTTAGATCACCTCGTCACCACTTCAAGAAGTCTCACCTGTAGGAAGAGGCGTGGACATCGTGTCGGTACTGCTCCGGGCGGAAGGGGTGAAGGACGAGGGTGCCATTGGACAAGACGTCCCTGACGCCGGGGACGATGGCAGCTCTCGAACCGTCGGTGTGGACCCACGACACCGAGATCTCAGGGGACCCTGAGGCGCGGCACGAGAGGACCACTCCCGAACTGCTGCTGAAGACGACGTTCGAAGGAGGTTCTTCGACGATGCTGGGGCCCTCCTGGACACCAGCAGACACTCCGTCGATCTGTCTTGGGCCTGCAAGAAGACAGTGAGGGGAATTAGGATTAACACGAACACAAAAACAAACACAAAAAATAAGAGAAGATGATAATAAGCGAGAGGTACGGAAGA
This sequence comes from Oratosquilla oratoria, assembly GCF_046742065.1. Classification (NCBI taxonomy): domain Eukaryota; kingdom Metazoa; phylum Arthropoda; class Malacostraca; order Stomatopoda; family Squillidae; genus Oratosquilla; species Oratosquilla oratoria. The sequence goes on from NC_134814.1 coordinate 14,002,869, forward strand.
GTAGCATGATACAAAGTAGTCTGAATAAAGAAAGTGTTTTAGGACAAAGCGGAATAGAGAGAAACAAGAAAATGTTTATTTCTTGAAGTATAAGAGAGAAAGGTCAGAAGTTCACGCCAAGAGGTGCTTAGGCTGTGATAAAAATCGTCACCTGTGCCCAGGGTGTTCAGACTTCTTGGGCAGATGGAAGTATCGTCGGATGCCGGACACGTTTAATCGAATTGTTGACCTTCTTCCTCACGCGAAGAAAATATTTTAGTATTAACCAGAACAATAATTCTAAAGGGCCTCATCGTAAACCAAAGGATGTGTGTGTGTGTGTGTGTGATTCACCATGGTCTTGGATCACGTGTTGGACTCGTGATCGACAGCTATTATCATCCCGGAAGAGAGCTCAGAGCTCATATATGACCTTACACGCACACATACCCCAACTCCTTGTCCACGAGAGTTAGAGTAACGACTCACAGCGGGACGATACTGAAATTATTTCAGCCCTGGGCGGGATTCTAACCCGGACCGCCATAGTGGCGACCGCAATCGCTACCACTCCGCCACTGTGTCGTGTGTGTGTGTGTGTGTGTGTGTGTGTGTGTGTGTGTGTGTGTGTGTGTGTGTGTGTGTGTGTGTGTGTGTGTGTGTGTGTGTGTGTGTGTGTGTGTGTGTGTGTGTGTGTGTGTGTGTGTGTGTGTGTGTGTGTGTGAGCGTGCGTACACGTGTGAGCGTCAGTTCACATTATACATTCTTCTAAGATTCATATCTAACAAGCCTCGAGAGACGGTGTTAACCCCCGCCAACGTTCGTCATCAACAATTCAGACGTAGCCGAGTACCGCAAACGTTACACTTCCACGGCGAAAAAAAAGAAAGAAAGAAAAAAAAAAAACCTAATGAGTTTCGGGTCGAGTTGTAGTACAAATAAACATTAAAATATATTGTGTTTATTCGCCTGTGCGCCGTGTTTGCTCAGGCCCTAATATGAGCAACTTATTTGTGTGTCTCTTGGTGCTTTTCCTTGAAGCAATTCAACAACTCGTTAATTTATGCAGCGAAAAGAATTCAATTACGCCATTGTACATCTCTCTCGGTTCAACCGTGGGGCTTCGATCGGCGTCTACCCACGAGACAGTTAACGCGTCCTTCCTAGCCCTCCGTCTGTCTGTCTGTGTCTGCCTGTCTGTGTCTGCCTGTCTGTGTCTACCTGTCTGTGTCTCTCTGTTTATGTCTCTCTGTCTGTATGTCTTCTTGCGCGTCTCTCTCTCCCACTCCCTCCCCCCTCTCTCTCTTTCTTTCTCTCTCTATCTATATCTGTGTGTGTACGCGCGCGCGCGCGTGTGTAAGTGTGTGCATGTGTATGCATATGTGTGTATGTGTATGCATGTGTTTGTGTGTGTGTGTGTCCATGTCTGTGCGTATGTACATGTGTGTGCGTATGTGCGTTTGTGTGCGTATGTGCGTGTGTGTATGCATGTGTGTACTTACGTGGGCGTGTGAGTCTGCGTTTGCGGGCGTGCATGCGTACAAGCATGCAAAAGAGAGGAGAAAAGAGAGAGAGAGAGAGAGAGAGAGAGAGAGAGAGAGAGAGAGAGAGAGAGAGAGAGAGAGAGAGAGAGAGAGAGAGAGAGAGAGAGAGAGAGAGAGAGAGAGAGAGAGAGAGAGAGACAAAGAAACGGAGAAAGAGAGGCAGAAAGAGAAAAGGAGAGAAGAGGAGTGAAGAAGATAAGAAATAAAGAGATGGAGATTAATTTCTCACGTACAAAATTACACTTGTACAAAATTACACTTGTACAAAATTTCACTTGTACAATGTAGCAATAGTATATCCCCGGACGAACCTCAACGCCCCGCTGAGGCTGGCAAAGTGAAACTAAACGAAATTGAACTCGTGTAATGGCTAATTCATAAAGAGCAATGAACGAAGGTCATTAGAGTGCGCTCGCCCAAGATTGTGAGGCACTGAAGGTAATTATGTGGACGCAGCATAAATGTATTAACACCTTTAATTCTACTGACGACTTTCCGTTTTTTTTTTGTTTTTTTTTTTTTGGGGGGGGGCAGCCCAAAGGGAAAATCAATCCGCAACGGAAGTGTCTGTACTAAGTCACTCACGCGTCGAAGGGTGTGGTTTGTCTGTGACGTCACTCGGTGTGAAAAAGAGAGAATTGTATATATGGGAAAAAAAAAATCAACTGAACAAATGGCTGACCTTGGATCAGGGTTGAGTCATGAGGGAGGTGAGGTCCTATTGCGGACATCCGAACCTGACCCATTATACATCCAAACTATTTCTTATTCCTTTGCACGACACTTCCTCGACAGTGAAAAAAAAAAAATAAATAACTCCGTCTACAGTGGACGGGAGTTTTCTTCCCTTACTTACTGTTGTCGGACTATTTTATTCATTTTCGTAGCATCCCCCTCTTCGGCGAAGGCATTAA
>NC_134814.1:14010305-14012805 GCF_046742065.1 Oratosquilla oratoria
AGGGTCTGCCCTCTGCCCACTGCTCGGATCGAGGTAACACACCAAGACCAGACCCAGAAGCACTAGAGAATACTCTGTATATTTTCTAAAGGGTTTTGCGTTCCACACATTAGAGATATCCCAGTTTCAAAGAATCACATTGTGAACGTCAATTTGTAATTTGAAACATTTTTGGACATTTTCCAAAAATAAGAGATTTTTCAACCGAACAAACTCTCTACAAGTAACAACCTGTGTATATTTACCAGGCCTAGAAAAAAAAACGAGCAATTTGTGATGTCTAGTGTTGATTTTTATATGTGGTATTTATATATTTCTAAGCAATAACCTATACTGTGAAAAACATATACAAGATACAAAGACATAATGAACAACAAACGCTCGTTTTGTAGAATGGAAACTAGGGAATGATTAGAACATTTAGTCAAGACTGACGAGCGCCAACAAAAGATTAAAAAGGATTACAAAGGAGAAGCATGCCAACAGGAGACCTTTTGGTCCATAACTAGGTCGGATGCAAAAAAATCAAATAAATAAAAATAAATAAATAAATAGATAAATAAATAAACAATTAAATAAAAATTATAATAATATAAATAATAATAAATAAAATAAATAAATAGGTAAAGTTAAATAATAAACAAACAGGTAAATAGTAAATAATAATAAATTGACAGATAAATAATAATAAATGATAATCAAAGAAATAATAATAAACAAACAGACAAATAATAACAAATAAATAAATAATATAAAATAAATGGCAGGCATTACAGCATCTTGCTTAGGTGTTTATCTAAACGAATCTTAAAGCTTCGAACTGAACTACATTGCACTGCCTCTGCAGGAAGTTTATTCCATTCATCAACTACACGATTGGTGAAGTTGTTCCTACCCACTTCTAAACTAAATATATTTCCTGGCAGTTTAAGACCATTGTTTCTTGTCGGATTCTCATTCAGTGTGAATTTTTTTTCACTTTTGATGTTGTCAATTCCCTTTAGAATCTTAAAGATCTGTATCAAGTCACCTATGGTTTTTTAGGGAAAACAGATTCATATATTTTAGTCGATTTTCGTATGATTTATTTTTTATATGTGGAATCAGTTTTGTCGCTCGCCGTCGTACTTTTTCCAAACTGTCAATGTTTTTAATGAGATTCGGTGACCATACGGAAACAGCATATTCCAAATGTGGACGAATTAACAATTTATATTACCTGTTAATGAGAGCTGGTCAGCTGATGTTTGAAACATTTCTAAGTATGTACGAATCTGGAACATTTGCTTGAAACACCAGATAACTTTACTTCAACGTGAAAGAAGGGATGCATGACGATAGGAGGGGGTGGAGAGAAAGGAATAGGGGAAGAGGGGAAGAGAGGAAGAGAGAGAGGGATAAATAGAGAGATAGATAGATACATACATACATAGATGATAGATAGATAGATTGACAGATAGACTGATAGATAGACAGATAGATGGATAGATATATACATAGATGATAGATAGATAGACAGATAGATTGATAGATAGACAAATAGATAGATAGACATATACATAGATGATAGATAGATAGATATATACATAGATGATAAATAAATAGACAGATATATACATAGATGAAAGATAGATAGACAAACATATATACATATATATATATATATATATATATATATATATATATATATATATATATAGAGAGAGAGAGAGAGAGAGAGAGAGAGAGAGAGAAAAGAGACATATATATATGTAGATAGAGAGAGATAGATAGATAGATAGAGAAAGAGAGAGAGAGAGAGAGAGAGAGAGAGAGAGAGCGAAGGAAGAAGGGTGGGGGAGACAGGGAGAGAGACAGAGACGAGAAAGACAAAGACGAGAGAGGAAGAAAGACTGACAGACAGAGACGAACAAACAAACAGACAGACACAGACAAAGATCTCAAACAACTGAGATCCAACACAGCCTCTCGCCTGCCTTTCTGATAATCAAAATCCTCTGGCTCAGTTGAAGAAAATCTAGAAAATCTGTTTTCAGTAGACGATACGAACGTAGACTATAGAATCATATCCCCTGTGATGCAGGAGGAGAAGAAAATAAAGAGGACATAGAGCCGAGGGAGGAGAACTCAAAGGGAATGAAGAAAGAGGAGATAATGAAGAGAGCAAAAGAGGACGGTGATGGCAAATGTCCTGTTCCCGGGCGTTCCAGAGGCTGAGAGCACTCGGTTGATAAAAACGCTAATGGTATTTGAGGTAGAGGCCGTGGTGATGGCGGGGAAGGAGGAGGTGTTGGCGGAGATGGATGTAGTGGTGACTGCGGTGGTGGTGGTGGTAAGGATGAATGCGATGTGGTGGTGATGGTGATGAACGTGGGGGTGGTGGTAAGGATGAATGCGATGTGGTGGTGATGGTGATGGACAATGCGGTGGTGCTAGTGATGGTGGTGATGATGAACGTGTTGTTGTTCTTGTTTTTGTTTGTGATGATGATGATGAAGAT
>NC_134814.1:14017805-14037805 GCF_046742065.1 Oratosquilla oratoria
GATGACAAAGATGAGGAGAAGGAAAATGTGGAAGTAGATAAGGAGAAGGAGAAGAAGGATTAGAATGATTGAAAATAATAATAAAAGGAGAAGGAAGAGAATATGTAGATTTAATAGGAAGAGGCAAAAGAAGATAGATGGAAAGAAGAGAAGAAAAACAAAATGTATAAGAGACGGAAGATGCATGGGAAATGAAAACAATAAAAGATGGGAGATAGAAAAGTGTAAGTAGGAAGTAGTAATGGGGAGAATTCAAAGAAAGAATAAAAAAAAAATGAGAAGCAGGAGCTCACCAACTTTCTTTATTCAACACTTTAATACTTTATTAATAATAATGATAATTATTATAATTATTATAATTATTATATAATTATTATAATTATTATATATTATTATACAATTATTATAATTATTATAATTATTATATATTTATTATAATTAATAATAATTATTATAATTATTATATTATAATTATTATAATAATAATAATCTTGAGTCCTTACTCTCTGAATAGAATTACTTGGAGTCCTTCATAATAAACAAAGAAAAACACAACAACAGGCGACCACTTCCGACCACTTTAGACTGGTCTATTAACGCTTCCACCATTTAGCAACAACGCATTTACAAGCACAAAAATACTCGTATAACTTTATGTAGAAAAAAAAATCGAAAAAAGGACTTATAGGCGAAGTTAACGTTATTTCTGTGTATATTTGTATTTAGTTCTTTTAATGACCTACTTCCCCCCCCCCTTTTAATGGTGGTAGCTTTCTAATTACGTGGAACTGAAGACATGTCTTTAAGGTGAGGAGGATAGATACGAGAGAGAGAGAGAGAGAGAGAGAGAGAGAGAGAGAGAGAGAGAGAGAGAGAGAGAGAGAGAGAGAGAGAGAGAGAGAGAGAGAGAGAGAGAGAGAGAGAGAGAGAGAGAGAGAGAGAGAAAGAGAGAGAGAGAGAGAGAGAAGAGAGAGAGAAAGAGAGAGAGAGAGAGAGAGAGAGAGAGAGAGAGAGAGAGAGAGAGAGAGAGAGAGAGAGAGAGAGAGAGAGAGAGAGAGAGAGAGAGGTCAAAAAGATGGATATATATATATATATATATATATATATATATATATATATATATTATATATATATATATATATATATTCGTGAAGATAAGAAATCAATTTCTTTCTTAAGCTTTCTAGCTTTCGGAAAGTAGATTTCTGGGGAAATGAGAGGGGAAGAAGCAAATTTCCAATTGACATTGGTAACTTATATTAACACAGAAGTCTATGTTATATACAAAATAAATGAAAACAAACAAAACACAGTATAATAAACCCAAGGTGTATAAAGGAAAAACTTGGAGAGGTCACTTAATGACTCTATCTACTTTCAGAAAGCTAGAAAGCTTAAGAAAGAAATTAATTTCTAATGAATTTGCTGTCGTTTTCAACAGAATATAAATATATATATATATATATATATATAAATATATATATATATATAGAGAGAGAGAGAGAGAGAGAGAGAGAGAGAGAGAGAGAGAGATAGAGAGATAGAGAGAGAAAGAGAGAGAGAGAGAGAGAGAGAGAGAGAGAGAGAGAGAGAGAGAGACCAAGCTCCTGGTAACATCTTCCAAGCAGATAACATCTTGAGAACACCAGAACCCAAACATCACAGTATTTGGGATTTGGTATTCTTAAGATGTTACTAGCCCAGGAATCAAACAAAATTATTCTTATCATAACTGCCGATATATTAATATATTCATCTCAGTGCCGCCAGATGATTTTATTATGCTCTCTGGAACCTTGTTGGGACCAGATTTGTCTCCGAATGTGTGATGTTCTTTAATTTAATACATTTATTCCAACTAATGTCAAACGGTTCTATTCAGCCGAGCGAAGTACCTCAATTTTCGCAGGTTGAGAGAAAAAAAAAGTGAATTCAAAGTGACGAACGTGTGTAACGTAGACAAAGCAGACTTTCATCTGTTTCTCTTTTCCCGTCTTGTTTGTAAGACTTTATTCCTCACGTGATAGCCCAGCACATTCAACAACATAACTATAACAGACATACACTTATCTATTTGTTTATTAGTTAATTTATTATTATATAAATTGTTTTATTTGACTATTTATCTATTTACTTATTAATCTATTTGCCTAATTATGTGGATTCCATAATGACTGTTTAGATTATAGGTTTTGTGTGTGCGTGCGTGCGTGCGTGTGTGTGTGTGTGTGTGTGTGTGTGTGTGTGTGTGTGTGTGTGTGTGTGTGTGTGTGTGTGTGTGTGTGTGTGTGTGTGTGTGTGTGTGTGTGTGTGTGTGTGTGTGTGTGTGTGTGCGCGTGCGCGCTTTTGTTCGATGTTATCGGCAAAGCTTGTTGCCATAACTTATCTATCTCCTTCACTTTCTTTCCTCCTCCTCTTGATTCGCTTGACGTACTCGCGGGCCAAATCTTCCAATTACCAAAGGGTCTTGGTAATTATCCCGTAACTTGCCCGTTATTCTCGTAAAAAAGGAAAGACGTACAAGTTGATCTCAGGGACAATTTCCAGTCCATGTTTATCGAAATTACGGTGACAAGTTCCGGATAACGGGTACATCGATACGCTCAAGCAATCGGATTCGGATATTCGAGGAGAGTGAGAAGGGCAGGGAGGGAGGAAGAGGAGGAGGAGGAGAAAGAGGAGGAGGAGAAAGAGGGGAGGAGGAGAAAGAGGAGTAGGAGGAGGAGGAGGAGGAAATGAAGTGGGAGGAGGAAGAGGAGAAATAGTAGTATTAGTATTAGTAGTAGTAGTAGTAGTAGTAGTAGTAGTAGTAGTAGTAGTAGTAGTAGTAGTAGTAGTAGTAGTAGTAGTAGTAATAGTAGTAGTGGTAGTGGTAGTGGTAGTAGTAGTAGTAGTAGTAGTAGTAGTAGTAGTAGTAGTAGTAGTAGTAGTAGTAGTAGTAGTAGTAGTAGTAGTAGTAGTAGTAGTAGTAGTAGGAGGAGGAGGAGGAGGAGGAGGAGGAAGAAGAAGAGGAGGAGGAAGAGGAGGAGGAGGAGGAGGAAGACAGGAGGAAGATTAGAAAGAGGAGAAATGATAAGAAAAGAGGGAAAACGAAGAGAGTAAGAGAAGGAAGATAAATGGAAAGAAGAGAAGGAAAAATATAAGGAGAAAGAATAAGATGTATAAGATGAATGGATCAACGAGAAGAATAAAGCAGAGAAGAGGATAAGGAAGAGTATAAATATAATATGGGGTGGAGCGTGAGGGAGGGGTTGGGAGGGGAGGTGAGGGGAGGAGAGGGGAGGGAGTGGGAGAGCGGAGTGGGAGGAATGCTAGAGAAGGCAAATGTAGTCGTCATATACACGGATAATGCTGCAGTTACCAATAGCCAATATTATGCATATTTGTCTGTCTTTACGTCGGTCAATATTGTACCAAGCACGAACAAAAGATATATGTATTTCAATATTTGGAGACAAGCTACATTTTCCTGTGCTGGCTTATATACAAGAGGAAACAGACACCAAACTGATGTATCCCAGGGAAATTTTTCTATTTCCCCACTAAACACTATCTGAATAGTCTATTGATCGTAGGCTATGTTGTAAATTCACTTCTAAAAATTCATTATGTGAAGTTTCTTTTGTCTATGTACATGTTCATCTTCTATAATCCCTTTCTTACTGTATGGTACCTTTCCCGTCGCCAGACGTTTATTCTTTGCCAATATTCCCTCCCCTTAAAGGTGTGTGGGGAGGGGAGGGGGAGGGGGGAGGGGGGAGATGTGCCCTTTCTCTTTAAGGACGGGGAGGGGGTATGCTCTCCATCTTGGGCAAGTAGAATGATTTCTTCCAGCCTTCAGAGTATCTTCTCCGACCAAAAGGTTATCAGTGATTATAATTAATGAATTATCATAAATCAATGGATCAGTTTTACCTATCCCTTATGATAATGTGACACACTTTAGATATTTTATTCTGGTTAAGTATAGGCGATTTCATACATTCGTCTGCACAAACTTATACTTAAATGGAACCTCGGTCGATCCATTATACCGGAGTTCACTTCTTCGTCTGCATAAATTCGTTTGTTTAACCAAAACAAAAGACACAAAATTAGTCAGCGTGTTGAAGCTTTAGATTTAGATTTAGGTTATTTAGATCTAGATATAGATCTAGATTTAAATTATTTAGATTTAGATTTAGAGTTAAATGATTTAGATTTAGATTTAGATTTAGATTATTTAGATCTATATCTAGATCTAGATTTAAACTATTTAGATTTATATTATTTAGATTTAGATTTAGGTTATCTAAATCTAGATTTAGATCTAGATTTAAATGATCTAGATTTACATTTAGATTCAAATTATTTAGATTTACGTAGACTTAGATTTAGAGACAATGAAATGTCTTACGTTCTAAATCTGTTTCAAGAAGTCCCATTACGATGAACGTCACTGAATCATGTGTCCCCCGTCCCTAACTACAATGGCTCTTCAAAATCATCCATACTCTGTCACTGACATATTGCAATACGGATTATCATGAAACATTATTAGTCACGTTTGAGGCACCTCACTGTCAAGTACCCTTCCTAATATACCATTCTCCGATTCCAGAAAAAGTCTTTTCTGCGTTTTTGTAAATAATAACAATGATAATAAATATATACATTAATTAATAGAAAATAGATAAATAAAGATATTTAAATTACTTAAGATCTACTGCGACCATTTGGTAAATGTAAACACCTCGAAGGTGTCTTGCAGGACTTGGAAATCTGAAAATAGATTTAACCAATATGAGAATCATTTGATACGCATGGTAATTAATCTTACTCTGAAATGGTAATTTTGATACGAAAGTGGGTGAGGAAGGGGGATGGAGAGAGAGAGAGAGAGAGAGAGAGAGAGAGAGAGAGAGAGAGAGAGAGAGAGAGAGAGAGAGAGAGAGAGAGAGAGAGAGAGAGAGAGAGAGGAAAGAGAGAGAGAGAAAGAGAGAGAGAGGAAAGAGAAAGGAAAGAGAGAGAGAGAGAGAGAGAGAGAGAGAGAGAGAGAGAGAGAGAGAAAGAGAGAGACAGAGAGAGAGAGGTGGGGGGAGGAGAGGAAGGGGAAAAGAGAGAGTGAGAGGAAGACAGAAGGAGAGAAAAATCACAATGAAGGTGAACCAGTCAGGCACGGTACCACAGACGGAGAGAGAGGGAGAGAGAGAGAGAGAGAGAGAGAGAGAGAGAGAGAGAGAGAGAGAGAGAGAGAGAGAGAGAGAGAGAGAGAGAGAGAGAGAGAGAGAGAGAGAGAGAGAGAGAGAGAGAGAGAGAGAGAGAGAGAGAGAGAGAGAGAGAGAGAGGAGAAAAGAAGCAGCAGGCAGCCTAGCCGTTGTTCCACAGTGTGTGAATTACCAAGTGCATTTAAGCGCCGGTAATGCGCTGTGCATTATATCCACCACAGACCTTCCTTGTTTAGCTAAAAGCCTCTTCTCACTAGTCTTTCTCCTTCCATCTCTCCGACTTTCGTTTCGCTCATTCGCGACTTCCTATTGAGGGGGACTGGAGGTGCGTAGCACATGCACCTGGTGGCTGGGACCAGTCCGTGGTAGCACGAGTTGAGGGAGGCAAAGACACCTCCTCCCCCTCCACACCACCTTCCCCTCTCATAAAGTTAGAACTAACTTGCACAAAAAAAAAAAAAAAAACATCTGAAGTGCTGTCCGAAAGCTTTTCTAAGATCCAAGCCCTACGTGTTTTATTCATAATCATAGTAACTGTTCAACCTTTGGCCCCATCAACCACCTACCAGCATAGCCAGGCAATTTCATTCTCCTTCACCTACAGATCAATGATGGATGTCCTAGTTGCCCATTTTCAAAAATCATCAACCCTGTCACCTCTACCTGGAAAGTGCAACCCTGAGGAGCCGGTACCAGATCTCCGGACCGAGTCCAAGATCTCTCTTCATCAATTTCATCTCTATTTCCTCCACCTTTTCACATAAAGATGATTGACAAACTCGAATGCCTTTCTCCTCTTATCCCCTTCATCCAGTGACACAGAAACATTTCCACACTAATACAACACAAACAATACTTCATTTTTTTCTTCTTCTAGGGCAGAGGTGGGGAACCTGCGGTCTTCCGGGCCATCAAGTGCGGCCTTCTGCGGCCTTTGATATACATATTATTTAAGAAATTATATCATTTATTATTTAAGAAGTATATTATTTATTATAAAAAGGGATAAAATAATTTAGAAAATAATAATAATTTGTTCAGTGCGGCCTCTATGTGGGACGATGGATTGTAAGGTGGCCTTCATGCACAAAAAGGTTCCCAACCCCTGTTCTAGGGTGACCTGGGGAAAGGTCCAAAGACCAACAATTGTTTTCATACTAATACCCAAAGACATTTTTAGATACTTCGTTGTGGCTAATGCCAGGCTATTATATTTAGTATGGGGGAATCTCTGCCTATTAAAGGGTTAAAAATAGCCTCGATGAATCCAAACACACTCTACCTTTACGCGAAAGCTTTTGGTGTATCCATGCTCCGAAAAGGGGAGTCACAGTACAGTGTAACAGGCTGCAACCCAACTACAGTGAGACCTCTTATTAACGGACGTAGCTGTGTCTGTGGTGTTTTCGCTGTGTATTCGGGGCTTTTGGCGCTGTTGTTTAGTGCTGTGCAATCACTATGCCACCCAAAAACCACTCTAAATCAACTGATTATTCACCTCAACGGACACCGTTACCCCCCTTTTAGTCCGTTAATGAGAGGTAGTACCTAACAGCGTAACTAACTACCAAGTGTCTTGCGCCGAACCGGACTAAAAGGCTACGACCAATCACTATGCCACCCAAAAACCACTCCAAATCAACTGATTATTCACATCAACGGCCACCGCTACCCCCCTTTTAGTCCGTTAATGAGAAGTAGTACTGTACCTAACAGCGTAACTAACTACCAAACTAACTAGCAAGTGTCTTGCGCCGAACCGACTAAAAGGCTACGAGCAGGAGCTCTCCGTCCTCTTTCCCCGGCGTCCAACAAGGAAACAAACAAACACACACACACACACACAGTCTGCCACGTTTCTCGCTAAGATTTATTTCTCCTCGTCTTAACGTCTCCAACAGATTTCTCTTTTAACCACTTCGCTGCGTTTTACGACCTTCGTTGTTTTTCTCCCACGTGCCGCCAGGCGATTTTATTCAGCTGAGGCAAACCTCTCTCTACACAAAGTAAAAAAAGTCAGTATTATTGTACTTCCGTTTCCCCCCCTTTCCATTCTGTTCTCATTTCCCCTCCCAGTTCCATTTCCCCCTCTTTCCTCTCCCCTCTTCCTTCATTCACTTACAAATTCACTTCCATTTCCTATCCACGACCTCTTCCTCTTTTACCTTCATATCTTCCTCCTCCTCTTCTCCTTTACAAAGGACAAAGGTGACGGCTGCCTTCCCTCTGGTTTATCATACTCCTTACCTTTACCTCCTTATTCTTTCTCTTTCTTGGTCCCATTTCCTCCTCCTCGCTCCTCTCTTTCTCCAACAACACATTTCTCCTATCATTTGCCTTCCCTTTATTTTACTATTTCTTAAGATCTCTTCTACCTCTTCCGCCTCTATTTACCTCTGTTTTCTTTTCCTTACCTCTTTCTTCCTCTTTTTCTTGCCTTGCCCCTTTTCGCGTTAGCTCTCTCCTCCCTCTCCTCTTTATTCTCTCCTTATCCTTCTCTTCTCTACCCTAAGTCCTTACTTTTCTCTCCTGGTCCTTCTCTCTTTCTCTTTTCTTCCTCTTTTTCTTGCCTCGGCCCTTTTCGTGTTAGCTCTCTCCGTCCTCTCCTCTTTATTCTCTCCTTATCCTTCTCTTCTCTACCCTAAGTCCTTACTTTTCTCTCCTCGTCCTTCTCTCTTTCTCTTTTCTTCCTCTTTTTCTTGCCTCATCCCTTTTCGCGTTAGTTCTCTCCGTCCTCTCCTCTTTATTCTCTCCTTATCCTTCTTTTCTCTACCCTAAGTCCTTACTCTTCTCTCCTCGTCCTTCTCTCTTTCTCTTTCCTCCCCATTCCTCCTACCCACTCCCCTTCCTTCTCGCCCACTCCTCATGTTTTACTAACCTCTTCGCGTCCTCCTCTTCCTCCTCCCCTCCCCCTCCCCCTCCGGTGCCACCCACTAATGCTTTACAACGAGCCTGTAATTATAAGACTGCATTTTATAAACTAAATCATTGTAACCCTCATGAATAGAAAATGCGTAATAAGTAAGAGCTCTACCGACGGAGGTCGTGAGATTGGGTGCGCCCGAAAGTGGGAAGGCGTGAGAATGGAAAGGCGTGAAATTGAACGGGTGTGAGAGTGGTAGTGAGAGTGGGAGTGTGTGAAAAGAAGGAAGGCGTGAGAATATGTGAGAGAGGAATGACGTAACACGGGAAAGAGGTGAGAATGTGATGGCCCGAGAGCTGGAGGGCACAAAACGTGAGAGCGTGAGATTGGAAGGGCGGGAGAATGAGTGGGTCTTATACTTTCTTTGATATAATATTATTAAATAATCATATCCAGCATTCGTGGGGCCTTGAACGCGGGACTTCATGATTAGGAGTTCGGTCTGCTACCATCTTGCCACACAAAGCGTAACAAAGGAGTGTAACCTGTTACGAACTGTAGGCTAGGAAGTAATGCCAACCGCACCTATGCTCCGTTTATCTCATTTTCACAGAAATATTCCATAAGCGGACATGGCAGCATTTGAACGAGACTTTTATTCGCTTTACCGTTGTCATTGTTATGAAATTAATCACTAGTTGATACGAATTATAAGGAAGGATAGCGTTGGGAATTATGTGGAGATTAGATCAAGAGTCCATTAGTGCGGTCGACATTATTTCCTAAGTTGCTGTTCCTAGCAGGTTGTGATTCTTTTTATACGGTTTATTTAGCAAGATGGTAGCAAACTCAACTAATCATGAGGTCCTGCGTTCGAGGCTCCACGAATGTTGCATTTGATTAAGTACAGACATACATACATATACCAAGGCTTTTTCCCCCTTACTAGGGAGGTAGCCAAAAAGGAAAAGGCATAAAATCATTACCACCCATTCCATCCCTGAAAACACTCCACACCCCTCCACCCTCCCTCCCATCTTAACTAGTTGACAAAATTACATTTTTGTCTTATCCTTGGCTCCAAACCATAATTTTTCATTTATTTCCACCCAAACGAGACAGAAGAGAAGTAATCTTAATCCTAAAACTTTTATTTTGTGGTTAGAACAATATTTTTACAATTTTGTCTTATTTCATTATAGTATGGGATACTATTGGTTTTCATGTCACGTAAAAGACCTTTGCAAAATCTCAGTTGCTTATCTAATTGCTTTTGAAATGTTGTATATAAGTTAAAACAGTTAAAGAAAGAATGTAAAAAGTTCTAGACTTAATTTTGATTAGATCATTCTTGAACTGACCAGATCTAGCAAGAAATTTCTCATATTTAGAAGAATTTGCTTACATTTCAGAAATCTTCTCAAATGTTCCAGAATGTTATACAATTTTTCAGAAGTTTCTAGAACATTTTAGAACATTCTATTCAATGTAAACATTTCCAGAATATTCTAGAACTTTCTAGAATACAGTAGAAATATGTAGAATACTCAAGAATTTTCTAGAATCTACAATTATTTTCTAGAATGATTCAGAATATTCTAAAGTAGGTTCAAGAATATTCTAGAAAGATTGAGAACATTCTGGAACACATTCTAGAAAGACTAAGAATATTCTAGAGTACTGCTTGACAATATAAAAGTTGGGGCTTGCAGACCACCAATCAGTTCTGCTTTGTCTGCCTGAGAAGACACATCACAAGAGGTGAAATGGCATCAAGAGGCTGCAATCATTCTCCAGATGCATTCTGCTACATATGTGGTCAATTCATCAAGACAAGAGCAAAGAAGTTCTCTGTGACAGCATCTGGAAAAATGTGTGAAGCTTGCGAAGAATACTTTGGCGTGCCAGTTGGGTACGAAGACAAAATCTCTACCTCATTTTGCTTGTAAGAGAACACTATTAGGTAAGATAGATGTTATTTTTTTTTCGAGAGTAAAATCCAATTAAGAAAAAGAATAAAAATAAGATAAGTTTAACAAAAAATCATACTATTATTCTTTTACTGGATGGTATAGAGGGAAAACAGAGCCATGAAATTTTATATTTCTAGAATACGACGTGAATCTACTGATTACTCAAATGACTGTTTTTTTTCTGAATGGTGGACCCTTCCAAACGCCGATCTGGAAAAAAATGCAGTTGCTTTTCTCTACCCAGACATTCCATCTTCAATTCCACCAGTACCACAGTTCTGATCTTCCTGTACCAGCTCCTCCAGAAAGAAGTCAATTGTCAGAAGAAAACAGCAAGTCAGAAGATGAGCCAAACTGAGAAGAAGACTGTGACATCACAAATACAGTTGTAGTTGGGAAGAATCCTTACTACCCAAACTAAAGAGATCGCAATGAATTCATCAAAGACCTTGGTTTGATAAAGTCAAATGGTGAGCTTTTGATTTCAAGGCTGAAGGAATGGGGTTTACTTGATGATAGTGTGCAAGTGACGAGCCAAAGAAAATGTCACAAGTATTTCTCCAGCTTCTTTCCAAAGGAAGACAGGCTCTGCTATTGTAATGATGTATCAGGTTTGTTTGATTCTATTGTAATTGCTTGGAATGCAGCTAAATTGAGACATTTTATTGACAGCTCCTCTAAAAGCCTGAAAGCCGTTCTTCTGCACAATAGAAAAAGTATCCATCTCTGCCTCTTGCTCATTCTAAGCATCTTAATGACTATAGTAGTGTAAAACTTCTACTCGAAACTTTGAGCTACAACAAGTATGGCTGGGAAGTTAATGGAGACTTCAAGATGGTGGCTTTCTTGATGGGACTGCAAGGAGGTTTTACCCGGAATCTCTCTCTTTTTTTTTTTTTTTTTTTGGTGGGGGGTGGGGGGGGGGAGGCAGCAGAGACAGAACAGCACATTACCAGCACTCACTTCTAAGGACTGCCACTACAGTGGAAGCAGACAATATTAAACATGAGCTATTGGTGAATCCTTAAAAAGCTTTTGATTCCTCCACTGTACATTAAACTGGGTTTTATGAAACAGTTTGTTACAGTTCTTGTCAAGGAGGCTGCTGCCTTCAGATATCTTTAAGACTTCTTTCTTAAGTTTTCTGAGGCAAAGGTGAAAGCTGGTATCTTCGTTGGACCACAATTAAGGAGAATTATGGAGTGCTCAGAATTTCTACAGAAGCTCACAGAAAAGGAAAAAAACAAAACTTGGGAATGTTTCATTGCTGTAGTACAAGGCTTTTTTGCAACAAAAAGGAGGATAACTACATGGAACTGGTTAAAAATTTAGTGAAAAGCTATGGTAAGATGGGCTACAGAGTGTCTTTGAAGTTTAATATCCTAGACGTTTACCTTGACAATTTCAAGGAGAATATGGAGGTATATTCAGAGGAACAAGGGGAGTGCTTCTACCAATATGTATTGAATTTAGAACAGATATATCAGGGATTCTTCAATGAAAATATAATGAGAGACTTCATTTGGGGCTTCACGCGGGAGAACGATTTGTTGCATTCACGCAAATAAAGAAATACTGTTCATCTTTAATCCTAAAAATTAGTTTCAGAAGTCTTAGAATAGAATTTTGTCATTTGAACTTATGTTTTTTGTTTTCTGTCCAAAAATGGTAAAAATGGCAAAATATAGCTATTTTGAGTAAAAAAAAAACATTCTAAAACCCACAAAAGCAAAATTTGACAGGAATAATGGATATTTTCTATTGATTTGAAGCAAAACGAGCTGGAAAATAATACTTGGTTGTCAAAGAAAAAAAATCATGTAACATAGTGTTATCTGATGTTATCATATTAGAATAAACATCACACCCACGCATTCTCCCACTCTTCTAATAGTACGCTCTTATGTCTTGCGCCTTCCAACTCACGAATCCTCATATAATAATAACATTAGCTATTTGAAAAGCAGACAATTTCATTCAATTGAGGAAGTGGAGGCTCGACAATATTTATCAGCCGGATAACCGCAGTCCCAGATAAGCAAGCAAAGGTCCTAAACTCTTCCTCCACCTCTTCTGGTAGGAGAAAGTAGAGGGGAGATGGTATAGATTTTTACGAAAAACGGCGAAAGCTGACGCAGTTTCTGAGCCTGATCCGAAGAAAGAGTGTCAGCCCATCTGGGGTTCTACCTTTATAAGGTACATGTGTTGATGGAATCTAAGGACAAATGGTGAAGGGGAGATGACTATCTCCGATGTCCGCCTAGCGGGACTACCACAAAAATTACCCATCACTCTTGTGACAAAAATTGCCCATAAATACCTGTATGTATATATTTCATCCCCATATCATGCTTTTTATTTGTATATTTTAATTCTGACTGCCGCCTAACAGATGGAAAAAACTCCATCGCCAGCAAAAAGCTTCACCCAGCATCAATAGACTATTTATCTGTATTTTACGTTTATTTTCTTTATTCACAGCTGCCGCTAAGCAAATTTCTCCAGTTGACGGGATCCCCATCCGTGGCAAAAGGGGTCAAGCGGGCTCCCAGATTAACTTCACTTCCTCCTCCTCCTCCTCCTCCTCCTCCTCCTCCTCCTCTTCCTCCACCTCCTCTTCCTCGTCCTCCTCCCCCTCCTCCTCTTCTTTTTGCTCCTCCTCCTCCGGCTCTTCCTTCCTCTCCTCCTCTCCTTAGTCCTCTTCCTCCTAAAGAAGTCTGGCATTGAACCTTAGAGGCACCGATCAACTGAGCGTTTTCAACACGGTGACGCATCATATTGCACCTCATTCTCGTTAAAGACAGACGATTTTATTTACCAGCTGGGTCAGATCGGGGACAAAGTGGGTTATCCATCCACCGAACCAACCCCGTTCAGTCACGTGTCCGGCTCTCACAACTGATTAAAATCGCGTGAGGTATCGACAAAAAATCCCAAATGCGTTACCGTATTGCATGGGTACGGTCTCACGATGATGATCTGATTTGCAAGTCGTCGTGGCTAAACGTTTTGAAGCAAAACACCAATTTAAGCCAAACTTTGGCTGGAAGGAATCCAAGGAGGGAGCAAAGGCAAAGGAGGGTGAGGGAGACGTCAAGGACGAGGTGGAGGTGGATGATTGGGGAGGGAAGTGAAGGTAGGGATGAGGTTGAGGTCGAGAAATTTTGCTGCCGGAGATGGAATAATAGAAGGCGAAAAGGGAAATGGGATCAGAAGGAAGGACGGGAGAGAAGGAGGGAAGGAGAAAAAGAAAGAGATAGTGAGGGGAACAGGGTGAGTGAGTGAGTGAGAGTGAGAGAGAGAGAGAGAGAGAGAGAGAGAGAGAGAGAGAGAGAGAGAGAGAGAGAGAGAGAGAGAGAGAGAGAGAGAGAGAGAGAGAGAGAGAGAGAGAGAAAGAGAGAGAGAAGAGAGGGAGAGAAAGAAGAGAGAGAGAAAGAGAAAGAAGAAAGAGAGAGCGAGAGAGAGAGAGAGAGAGAGAGAGAGAGAGAGAGAGAGAGAGAGAGAGAGAGAGAGAGAGAGAGAGAGAGAGAGAGAGAGAGAGAGAGAGAGAGAGAGACCCAAATCAGGCTCGCCCAAAATGGCTTGACAAAGAAACTAAAATAAAAGTATTGCTAAAAAATAGTCTTATAAGAAATACAAGTGTTCTGGTGCACCTAACGACTATCAAAATTGTGATAATACAGAGGGATATAAAAAAAGACGATCAAAAAAAGAAAACGACAATACGAAATGAATATCGTTGATAAATCCAAAGAGTATCCCAAAGAATTCTATAGTTACATTTGAGATAAGATGGTTATTAGGAATCGTATTGGCCCACTATTATCTGCTGACGATTTACTTGAATATTCGAATGAAGGAATGAGTAATATCTTTAACAACTATTTTAGCTCAGTATTCGTAAACGAAACACATCATATTGAAGCCCTAGCTGAAACCTGTGATAAGTCTGTGGGAAATCTTACTACTATAAATATATCAAAAGAAAAAATTAAAAGATGTATAGAAAAAGTCAAAGTTAATAAAACGCCAGGGCCTAACGATTGGCATCCAAGAATCTTAAGGGAAATAAAAAACGAAATTATTGTTCCGTTAAGAAAAAAAATATATATATATATCATATCTGGGATGTCCCAAGAGAATGGAAGTTAGTTAACGTTACCTCCATATTCAGAGATTGCGACAAAATGAAGACAATGAACTACAGGCCTATAAGCTTAAGTTCAGTTGTGGGAAAAATGGTGGAAACTACCATCAGAGATGCTAGCGAACACATTTAGAAAGTATAATGAATGATAGGCAGCATAGATTCAGACGGAAATGTTCATAGGTGACTAACCTACGCGAATTCTACAACACAGTCATCTCAAGTCATGACAAATGAAACAATATAGATTTAATATATCTGGACTTTGCGAAGGATTTTGATACCATCCCCCACGAAAGACTATTTGCTAAATTGGCTTTATACGGAGTAAGCTGTAGTCTATTCAGCTGGACTAGTAATTGGTTAGATGATCGTAAACAGAGAGTTGTTCTAAATGGCAAAACTTCTAGATGGAAAAATGTTACGAGTGAAGTTCCTCAGGGTTCCGTTCTTGGGCCACTTCTATCCATATTATTTACCAATGATATACACCATGGACTGAAATCTGTTGTCTTCAAAACTGCTATTGGTACAAAAATGTGCAGAATGGCAAATTATCACTTAAACCAATTAGATGTTAAAAAAAATAGCAAACTACATCGATGGTCTGAAAAGTGGCTATTGAAATTTAACACAAGTAAATACAATGTTATGCACATAGGTAAAATAACAATACGTACGATTACAAGTCATTTGGAAACTCGTGACCAGACTGATCTACATCACAAATCAGTACACGAGGAAAACACTGGCGGTTGTGAATAGTACAATTTTATGTACAATATTCAAATGGCGGCTGTTGCCAAATTATAATGTTATGTGGAATTTGTTCTCTTCTATATACTACTTATTTTATTTCTACAGTGCAGAATACATGAGCTGAATATGGACGCTCAGTATTCATACATGATTTTTTGTATAAAAGCAATGGTGAACATAGTAATGATGATATCGGTCGTATGACGACATGCAATTGGTAATGGAGAACGCAGGTTCTTTCGCGCTCAACCAAACTGACCACGGGTGAGGTCCGACACAATGGAGGTACCCGCGGGTGTTTCTAGAAAGGTCATGATCTGAGACTTATAGCTAAAATGTGTGCGTGTGCGCGTGTTCACACTGGACATCTAAAGGATTGAATATTTCATTCAATCATCTTACAACAAATGCTTGGCTCAGCTACCACTCATTGACCACAGTGAGGTGAA
This sequence comes from Oratosquilla oratoria, assembly GCF_046742065.1. NCBI lineage: Eukaryota > Metazoa > Arthropoda > Malacostraca > Stomatopoda > Squillidae > Oratosquilla > Oratosquilla oratoria. The sequence continues at coordinate 14,033,204 of NC_134814.1, forward strand.
TGCTAAAAGAAGATAAAAAATAATACTCGAATTTTGGACATAAAGTAAAATACACATAGTGTTTGAGCAATAGTGGTATCGGGAAATACTAATGATTAAGGTAAAATTGACTTATTTGAAGAACATGTGGATATACATATTATTTCCGTTCATCTAAGCAAAATGTAACATTATGAAGCTGCGGCTCGACTGCGAAGGTTGTAACGTGGGAAAAGAATAGGAGGAAGTAATGGAGAGGATTGGTGATGGTCCTGTATTATAGGTGTAGTATGTCTGTTACGTTTGGAATGCATGTCCACAGGTGTCAGTAAAGTAGAAGAGTTAGAGTCCTGGGGAGGGATTGGGGTGTTTGAGTACTGGGAACTCTGTTGTATCAAGGTGGTGGAACAATTTGTACTAGCAGCTGGTGCACCCTCGTTTGGTGAAGTGGAGTGAATTTGAAAGGAGGGAGTACAAGCAACTGACGCGGGGTCATGGTCTGCCTGTGCCTGCTCGGCCACGTGAATGTGATTTACTTTATGAGGAGTTGCTGATGGCAATGCAGGGAGGAAATGGTTTGCATAAATGATACCATTTTGAGCAGGGTAAATGACTATGTTATGTTGCTTCATCAATGTTAAACCTATGAGGATATCAGCAGGAAAGTGAACGTCAGCTACGTAGGCAGTAACTGGAATGGATGGGCACTCATCTTTGAAGCTAATGTCTAAGGAGAATTTACTGACTATCGGGAATGGCACCATCTACATCGCAAAGATTGACGTCTGGGGTTCCAAAATGGTGACACGTTTAGTTGCAGTGCGGAATTTATGGAAATTATGCGTTGACATAATGTTGACTGGGGAACCCGTGTCGAAAAAGATTATCAATTTGGTGTTACTAGACGTAGCAATGAATGTTAACGAATGAAAAGACATGCCTGGGATGTCCAGGGTATACATAAGTAAGGTTGATGAGGGATTTTCCGGGTATGGAGCAACTGTTCTTGATATGTACTGAATCTAAGTGTTCTGTAGTCATAAAGGAGATGTGTTACATGAATTCCTCGCGGGAGAGTGATCTGGGGAGTTTGGTCTGTGTTGCTTTCGTGCTAACAGCACACTGGAACAATCACTCATGTGGAAACATGTACCGTGATAATTGCAGTGTAGATTTGGTTGTAAAGGGTGTCTGTGGTACCTATTTGCAAGGTGTCCTGGTTTGTGGCAGTATGCACGAACCAGTCGGGTTCTTGATAGAGAGCGTTGGCGTGAGCAATGTCGAGTGCGAGATGTAAGTCTTGATCTGGTGTTTTGTGGAGGTGGGGGACCATGTGACCTGAGCGATTGTGTGGGTGGTTGCAATGGGTACTGACTGGCTCTGAATATGCGTGATAGCTTTGTCTGTGTCAGAAAATTTTCTCGAAAATCTGCCTAGTGCGATACCTGGTGTGGATGGAATAGTACCAACTTTCTGGAGTGTGTCTGGGTGTAATTGGGATAGTAGTCGAAAGTATGCCATGAGTGAGACTACGTGTTCCAATGAAATCTTGTCGTCTGACACCCAGTCTGAGTTTTTAAGGTTTTCTTGGAGCTCACTCTTAGATGCTGAAGCGGATCTATAGCTTTCTCTTTGGTGTGGTGTGGACCATGATTGTAAGTTCTAGCCAAAGAGTATAGGGGGGAAAGTGATCCAAGTGGCCCAGATGATGCAAAGGACTTCTTACGGTACTCTAGGAAATCATGATAAGGCTTAGTTTCCTCAAATTGATCAGACTGAATGACGTCACCAGCTAATGTATTATTCTTGTTTACTCTGGATGTTAGAATGGATATTTTACCTTTGTCGTCTGTGATGTTTCATCGTGCTATCTCTTATTCAACCTCAGAGAGAAAATTATATGCAGGAATGTTCTTGTCGTTAAAGAGAGGTAATGTGGTCTCATCCTTGACTACGGTGGTGAGATTTTGTGTTGTCACGGTGTTTTGAGTAGCAAGTGAATTGTCCAAAGAGTTGTTAGCAGAAAAAGGGGGCATGTCTGGTGTAGTGGAAGTGAGCGTAGAGCACGTATAGGGTTGGTATGTCGAGTCAAAAAGATGTTTGGACACGTTCATGGACTAAATTGATTAAAAAAAAAAATGTGGCGACGAGGGTTGTCTCGTCGTGGATGCTGGACGATGCAGCGAAGAGGGATTGCCTCGTAGACTACCATAATCTTGGTAGGAATGATATAGGAGTTTGTTTCTTTTATTTCATTTATTTATTTATTTATTTATTTATTTATTTATCTTAATTTCATTTATTTATTTATTTATTTTAATTTAATTTATTTATTTATTTTATTTCATTTATTTATTTATTTATTTATTTATTTTTTTATTTTTTTAATACCGGAATGTTGATGTTTCGTATGCCTCGTAATGTTACTGCTTCGCATTTCACTGCTTGCCACCAGAATATAGACTTGTTTGTTGTCTGCATTGGGTCTGGAGGCGTTGAGACAAAGTTGTGGTTTGTTCTCTTTAATCTCTCCGTGACTAGACTGATATACATCTCAAATCAGTACACGAAAAAAAAATGGTGGTTATGAATAGTACAATTTTACATACAATATTCAATTGGTGGCTGTAATAATGATATCGGTCGTATGACGACTTGCAGTTGGTAATGGAGAACGCTGGTGAGGTCCGACACAATAGGGGGTCCCACGGGAGTTTCTGGAAAGGTCGTGATCTGACGTCCTACAGCTAAAATGCGTGCGTGTGTGCGTGTGTTCGCTGGAAATCTATAGGACTGAATATTCCATCCAATCATCTTGCAACACATTTATCATTATCTATCTATTTCATTATTTTATCTACTTGTTTATTTATTTGTTTATCTGTTTATTAATTTATTTTTTCTCCACATCCGACCTAGTTATGGACCAAAAGGTCTCCTGTCGGAATGCTTTTCCTTTATAAAATCCTCTTTCATTTTTTGAGAATGAAAGAGAGAGGAGAGAGTAAAAAGACGATTGGCAATAGGTAGCCACAATCTAAGAATAATTTATTTAGTGTACTCACAATATATATATATATATATATATATATATATATATATATATATATATATATATATATATATTTTTGTGTGTGTGTGTGTGTGTGTGTGTGTGTGTGTGTGTGTGTGTGTGTGTGTGTGTGTGTGTGTGTGTGTGTGTGTGCGTCTGTGTATGAATATTGAGAAAATGGAAATCCAAAAGAATTTTGCATCTGTGGAGGACGTAGGACGAGATCTCTTTGTGAATGTGTTCTTCTGGTGTCCACCAAGACACGACCTGTTAATGTATTCACCATAGCAAAGCAGTTAACCCGATAAGTACCAAATCCTCTTGAACTTATCTTATTCTAATCACCGAAAAATTAATTCATTCAGTGAAACGAGTGGTTGAAATCAACCAATCTTTCTTAGTGGAAACCCTTAGAATATTTTCTAGATACCTCAAGGTGATTTGATTCATCTAAGGGAATAGCCTGTTACCTTAGAATTAGAACCGGTCTTGATTAACATATAAACACAATTCTAATGTATCCCTTCTAGCTTAAGAATGAGGAAGATGGGGAAAAGGAAATTCTAGGAACACAAAAAGTTTTATAGAGAAAGAGAGTCGATCTTGAAATTACCGAGGAAGATGAAGACGAGGAACTAGCTAAGAACTCGAGGACAGATACATCAAAATAGCTGTTGTGTGGAAGATCCACCGAGCTCCTTTAAGCTTGTCTGGAGATGTGGGGGTGGACTACAAGGTAGCCTAGGGGTAGGGGATACGAGAAGCGGCTTGATGGAGAAAGGTCATGCCAAAACCGTGACACAGCAAGACAACAAAAACTCGAAAACTGGGCCTTGAGAGAAGAGGTCGAAGAGGAGGAGGAGGAGGAGGAGGAGGAGGAAGAGGAGGAGGAAGAGGAGGTGGAGAGGGATGGAAATCAGGTGAGGGACAGGGAGAGAGAGAGGGGGACACAAAGGATGAAAACGAGAGAGAAACGGAGAGAGGGAGAGGGAGAGAGAGAAGGAGAGGGAGAGGAACTTGGAGAGAGTGGGAGGGAGACGGAAAAGGACATGGAAAGGGAGGGGGGAGCATGGAGAGGGGGAGAGAGAAAGAGAAAGAGGGAGGGGGAGAGGGAGGGGGAGGGGGAGAGGGAGAGGGAGAGGGGGAGAGTGGGATAGAGAGAGGGAGAGGAACTTGGAGAGAGTGGGAGAGAGAAGGAGAAGGACATGGAAAGGGAGGGGGAGCATGGAGAGGGGGAGAGAGAAAAGTGAAAGAGGGAGGGGGAGGGGGAGAGGGAGGGAGGAGGAGGGGGAGAGGGAGAGAGGGAGAGACGGAGAGAGGGAGAGGGAGAGGGAAAGAGAGTGTAGAAGAGATAATAGGAGTTCGGTCTCGACCTTGGCCTCGGTCTCGACCTTGACTTCAGTCTCGAAAGTGTCATCAAACCCTACGACCGGAGAGGACATACATTAACATAACACTGAACCCCTTCCGCACCAAGTATCATTATTCATTTTCTTCTGGCTGTCGTCAGATTACCTCATTCATCTCAGAAACGCCACCACAGTCGCGAAAAGGTTATGGACTTCCTGGCG
>NC_134814.1:14040305-14045305 GCF_046742065.1 Oratosquilla oratoria
CCGTCCATAGCTGAAATAATTTCAGTACCGCTGCGCTGCGGGGTGTTACTCCAACTCTCGTGGGCGGGGAGTTAGGTGTGTGTGTACGTGTAAGGTCACAGTATTACCCAAAGTTCGGTCATACGAGCTCTGAGCTCTCATCCGGGAGGTTAACTGTCGATCACGAGTCCAACACGTGATCCAAGACCATGGTGAATCACACATACTGTATATATGGTGAAAAGGGGAGAGAGTGAGATAGATAGATAGATGGATAGATAGATAGACAGAGAGAGAGAGAGAGCGAGAGAGAGAGAGAGAGAGAGAGAGAGAGAGAGAGAGAGAGAGAGAGAGAGAGAGAGAGAGAGAGAGAGAGGAGAGAGAGAGAGAGAGAGAGAGATAGAAGAGAGAGAGAGAGAGAGAGAGAGGGAGAGAGAGATAGAGAGAGAGAGAGATAGAGAGAGAGAGAGAGAGAGAGAGAGAGAGAGAGAGAGAGAGAGAGAGAGAGAGAGAGAGAGAGAGAGAGAGAGAGAGAGAGAGAGAGAAGACACAGACAGACAAGCAGTCAGGCAGGCAGGCTGAGGGCTCCAGCAAGCAGTGACGGAATCCCCCAAGTTTAATGAAAATTCTTTTATAAACCTCTACTCTGCTGGCAATAGGGAGGGGAGTGGGTGGGCAGGCTCTTCGTGGGGACCAGCAAGCATGAGGGACATGCATGCCAAGACTGAAGAAAAAGAAAGGAGAGAGAGGAGGGGCAGGAGGAAGAGGAGGAGGAAAAGAAAGAGGAAGAGGAGGAAAAAGAAAAAAGAGGAGCGAAAGGAGAAAGTGGAGGAAGAGGGGGAGGAGGAGGAGGAAGAAAAGAAAGAGGAGGAAAAATAAAAAAGAGGAGCAATAGGAGAAGGTGGAGGAAGAGGGAGAAGAGGAAGAGGAAAAAAAAAAGAGGAAGAGGAGGAAAAAGAAAAAGAGGAGCGAAAGGAGAAGGTGGAGGAAGAGGGAGAAGAGGAGGAGGATCAGGATCAGGAGGAGAAACAGGAAGAGGAGAAATAGGAGGAGGGGAAGGAGAAGAAAAAGAGAAAGAGGAGGTGTTTAATAAATATGAGGAGAAGGAGGAGAAGGAAGAGGAGGAAAACAGGAAGAGGAGGAGGAGGAGGAGGCAGAGGAGGTGGAGGAGGGGGAGTGGAGAGGAGGAGAGAGGAGAATAAAGGGGACATGAAAGGATGTATGGAGTGCGCAGGTGAGGAGAAATCAAAACAGAGAAGAGAAAGATTGATGAGCAAGTGCGTGAATGGTTGAGGAACGAGTGAGAGAGAGAGAGAGAGAGAGAGAGAGAGAGAGAGAGAGAGAGAGAGAGAGAGAGAGAGAGAGAGAGAGAGAGAGAGAGAGAGAGAGAGAGAGAGCGCGAGCGAGAGAGAGAGAGAGAGAGAGAGAGAGAGAGAGAGAGAGAGAGAGAGAGAGAGAGAGAGAGAGAGAGAGAGAGAGAAATGGACTGAGATAGGTGAGTTTAACTGAGGAGACGGGAAGGGGTCAGTAGGCGAGAAAGCAAACACACTAGCAGGCAAACTAACAAGCGAGCAAGCAAGCAAGCTAACAAGTGAGCAAGGAAGCAAGCAAGCAAGCAAGCATGTAAGGAGGCAGGCAAGTGTAGGTATTGGAGAGAGTGAAGGCACGAAGGGGGGGGGAGAAAGATAAAAAGGAGACAATACCGAGAAGGAAAAGAAGCAGCGAGGATAACGGGGAAATGGAAATGCGGGCGAAGGGGAAGGAGGAGGGAGGAGGAAGGAGAGAGGAGGGTGGAGGGAGGAGAGAGGAGGGTGGAGGGAGGAGAGAGGAGGGTGGACGGAGGAGGAAGGAGGGTGGAGGAAGGAGGGAGGAGAGAGAGGAAGGACGAGAGAGGAGGGAGGAGGGAGGAGGGTGGAGGGTGGAGGAAGGAGAGAGAAAGGAGGAGAGAGGAGGGAGGAGGGAGGAGGGGGCGAGAGGAAGGAGGAGGGATGAAAGGTATAGAAGGAGGGTAGGAAAATAAGAAAAGAGAAGTAGGGAAAGAAGAGGAATAAGGAAAGAATAGCAACAACAAAGAAATGGAAAGGGAAGGAGGGGGACGGGGCAGGGGGTAAAATGAGAGAGAGAGTGAAAAGGACAAAAGAAAAAAAAAAGAGGGAAGTCAAGCAGATAGAGACGGGGGGGGGGCGGAGTAGGGAATGGGGAAAGGGGAAAGAGAAAGAAGGGAAGATACGATGAAGAGTAGTAGATGAAGAAGAGGGGAACAGGATAAAGAGGGGAAGTGGTTGGTGAAAGGGTGAACGGGAGAGAGAGAGAGAGAGAGAGAGAGAGAGAGAGAGAGAGAGAGAGAGAGAGAGAGAGAGAGAGAGAGAGAGAGAGAGAGAGAGAGAGAGAGAGAGAGAGAGAGAGAGAGAGAGAGAGAGAGAGAGAAGGAAAGAGAGGGGACAATGGGGGGAAGGAAATGAAGAGAAAGACAGGAGGAGAGAGGTACAGTATCTTTTAACCAATTCTTATTGATATGAAACATTCATAGTTTTATTCTGGATACCAAAAGACGATCTTCTTGAACAGTATGACTTATTACCTAATGCCAGACGATTTCATTCATGTATAAGACGGGCTTTTGAGGTTTAGGGAATTAAAAAAATACTTTATTTCGATAGCTTCTGTGTAAAATAAATAAATAGGCAGCAAGGTACCAAGGTACAGTAAGTAGGTAGACAGGTAGGTATGTAAATAGGTAAAATATATACATATGTAAATAATTCGCACACACACACACACACACACACACACACACACACACACACACACACACACACACACACACACACACACATGTATATATATTATATATACAATATATATATATATTATATACATATATATATATATACATTATATATATTATATATAATTATATATATATATATAATATATATATATATATATATATATATATATATATAATAAAATCTTTAAAGTAACAGAAATTCAAGAGAAAACATTTTATTCAATATATTTTCCCTAAGAGTGTGCCATTTTGTAGCAGATGGCATCTTCTATTTCACTTCGGTTACCTCCAGACGACTCTATTCATATCCGTGTCGCACATTGGTAAGAGAATACCTGACGAGCTCACCTGCCTGCCTTTAGAAAGTCCTCCCCTGAGCTTACAAGTGCTCTGGCTGTTGACGTAAGGCCTTAACTGAGGACAGACTGACAAGTAGAGGAAGAGAATGGAGGAGAGGAAGAAGAGAAAGAGGATACAAGAGAAAGGGAAGAGGGGCAGGACGAAGTAATGGGAGAGGAGAAGGTAGGTGGAGAGGAAGGAGAGAAGGTAGTGGTGGAGGGGAGAGAATGGAAGAAGGAGAGCATGGGGAGGAGGGTAGGAAGAGTGTGGAGGGAGAAGAGGGAGGGGAAGAGGAAGGATAGAGAATGTAAAGACAGCAAGACGATGACTGACGGAAATGATGAGGGAAACAGGGAAGAAGGAGAAAAGGAGGAAGAAAAATAGAGTAGGAGAAAGAGGAGAGAACGAGAAACTCAAAGACAGCAAGATAATAACGAAGCAGCGGTAAAATAGGAGACAGAAAGAGAGAAAAGAGGAGGAAGACAACGAGGAGAGAGAGAGAGAGAAAGAGAGAGCGAGGGAAAAGACTGGGAGGCCCACGGGAGGGGAGAAGAAACAAAGAAACAAACAAATGAACGACGCTGAAAGATAGATAGCCGATCGGACAATGGGAGGAAGGAAAGAAAGGGAAGGACGAGGAACAGGAAAGGGAACAGGAGGAAGTAGACAAGAGTATGGGACAGCAGATGGATAAAGGAAGATGGCTAACCCTCTCGTGCATTTCACGTCTATTCTGTTTGCCGTCATGTGATTTTATTAATATGCTTGGAAACACCTTTTTATAGATATTGACTTATCATTTATCTCTTTTTCATATATTTTTTTTATATGTTTTACGACCTTAGTTACTTTTTCTAGCTCCCTCCAGGTGATTTTATTCACTTGAGGAGGACTCTATCGGTAGCAAAAGTTGGAAAGGGAGACAGGAAAAGAACGGGAAAGGTAAAATGTGGAAAAAATGTTTTGAGAGTGAGTAAGAATGTTAAGGGACAACATGTGAGACAAAGGAAATTGAGGAAATGAGCAAAGTAGAACAAAGGGGAAAGGTAGAACGGGGGAGGAGGGAGGGAGAAGGGGAAGGGGGAAGGGGGAAGGGGGGAAGGGACGGGTGTGAAAGAGAAGGTGAAAGAAAGGCACAAAAGGAGGGGACAGGAGCCCAGGAGAAAGGAGTGAATTATGAAGGAGGACTGGAGAAAGGAGGGAGGAACAGGGAAGAGGAGATAGAGAAGGAAGTAAAAGAGCTATGAGGAAAGGGGGAGAGCGAGGGTGCGAGGAAGGGGAGAGGAAACCGAGGAGAGAGGGGAGAAGAGAGAAGAGAGAGGAGAGAGGAAGGAGGAGAGAGGAGAAAGGAGATAGGAGAGAGAAGAGAGAGGAGAGAAGAGAGGAGAGAAGAGAGGAGAGAAGAGAGGAAAGAAGAGAGAAGAGAGAGGAGAGAGGAAGGAGGAGAGAGGAGAAAGGAGATAGGAGAGAGAAGAGAGGAGAGAAGAGAGGAGAGAGAGGAGAGAAGAGAGGAGAGAGAGGAGAGAAGAGAGGAAAGAAGAGAGAAGAGAGAGGAGAGAGGAAGGAGGAGAGAGGAGAAAGGAGATAGGAGAGAGAAGAGAGGAGAGAAGGGAGGAGAGAGAGGAGAGAAGAGAGGAGAGAACCATGGGGGGAAATGTGGTAATAGCGAGGAGGACGAGGAAAAACTGGAAGCTGTAAACGAAGACATAGAGGGACCAATAAACCAGAGGAATAAAAGCAAACTGAGGAACGAGGGCGAGCTTAAAGACAGACGTGAAGGGAGAAGAGGAGGTGAAGAAAGACAAAAAAACATCGAAAGTGTGGAAGAGGAAGAGGCAAAAAAGAAGGAAGACAACAGGAAACTGCCGAGTCAGACAACGATAAAAAAAAA
>NC_134814.1:14047805-14050305 GCF_046742065.1 Oratosquilla oratoria
GAAAACAAGTATTAAAAAATCGCAGCATTTCTACAACATCGATACATCAGACATCACGGAGCAACGAGAATATAGAAAAGAAATTATACGACAGACAATAGAAAATAATAACTTTAAGGAAATATAAAGTAAAAAAAATGTAAAAAACCTAAAATACACAAAGAAATACAGAAGAAAGACCAGACTGGCTCGACTGAACTCTCCACCTTAGATCCTCCTTCTCCTGCCATATCCATTTCCCCAAACAGATTCGCCGGCACTCCTTAGCCCTCCTTACTTCCTCCAACCAACATTCCACTCCATTATTTCCTCCACCTCCTCCTCCTCCTCCTCTTCTCCCTATCCTCCTTCTCCTCCTCTTTTCCCCTTTTTCTTTCTCCTCCTCCTCCCCTCCTCCTCCTCCTCTTCTTCCTCTTCCTCCTCCTCCTCTTCTTCCTCTTCCTCCTCCTCCTCTTCTTCCTGTTCTTCTTCCCCTTCCTCCTATCCTCTTCTTCCTACTCCCCCTCTTCCTCCTCTTTCTCCTCATTTCCTCCTACTCCTTTTCCTCCTCCTCCTTTTCCTACTGCTCCTTCTCTTTCTCCTTACCTTCTCCTCCTCCTCCTCCTCCTCCTCCTCTTCCTCCTCCTCCCCCTCCTCCACCTTTTGCCTCTGCATCCACCCCATAGCATTCGAAAACTGCAGCCACATGTGGTCTTTTAACCACACATTGCGATCCGAGCTTTCTCCCCTGGGGAGGTACTGTGCTTTCAGTCTCGTTTGAATACACCGTCGCACGCCACCAGTCACATTCAGATGCACGTGATAGGTACATGCATACATTTGTTTTGTTGTACTGCTGTCGCGTGCATCTGAACATCTCTCCCATACGACTCTATATTGAAACGAATACATACATGCGTACCATACTCCTCTGCTGTCTCACAATTGTATATATATATATATATATATATATATTTATATATTTTTATATATATATATTAATATATATATTTATTTATATATATATATATATATATGTGTGTGTGTGTGTGTTGTGGGTGTGTGTGTGTGTGTGTGTGTGTGTGTGTGTGTGTGTGTGTGTGTGTGTGTGTGTGTGTGTGTGTGTGTGTGTGTGTGTGTGTGTGTGTGTGCGTGAACGTACAAGAAATAATTATACACTAAGGCTAAGGAAAAGCACAGTACCTGAATCCCTTTGCCGTAATCACCTTCATCTAAACAGTTTCCGCCAACTCCTAAGAATTGAAAGTTCAAAGGAAAAAGTGGAAGGGAAAGGTGTTGGAAGACGAGGAAGTGGAGGAAGTGGAGGTGGGAAGAGGTGGAGGGAGGTGGAGGAATAAAAAGAGTAGGAGGAGAGGGACAAGGAGGTGTGGACGGACGAGGAAGTAAAGAAGAAGAAAGAGGATTAAGTGGGGGAAGAGGGAGCGGAGAAAGAGGTGGAATAGGAGGAATAGGAGGACAGGAAGAAACAGGTGAAGAGGGACGAGGAAAACTAAAGGAAAGGAGAAAGGAGGAAAAGGAGGAGGATGGGAGGGAATAGAAAGACGAGAGAGAAGTAAAGAAAGGAAAGAAGAGAAGGAATAAGAGTAGGAAGCCAAGAAAGAGGAAGTGGAAAAGGACGAGAGAGACGTAGAGGAGAAGAAAGAGGACAAGAAGGAGAAGAGGGAGAAGGAGGAGGAGAGGAGGGAGGAAGACGAGAGGAGGGAGGAAGAGAAGAGGAGGGAGGAGGAGGAGGAGGAGGAGGAGGAGGAGGAGGAGGAGGAGGAGGAGGAGGAGGAGGGGGAGGAGGAGGAGGAGTAGGAAGAGGAGGAGGTGGAGGAGGAGGAGGAGGAGGAGGAGGAGGAGGAGGAGGAGGAGGAGGAGGAGGAGGAGGACGAGGAGGAGGAGGAGGAGGAGGAGAAGGAGGAGGAGGAGGAGGAGGAGGAGGAGGAAATCCGGAGGTCGAATGATCCATCTCGCGCGTGTCAGGACCTTTCGTGTCGTCGCAAGAACCGAGGCCATCAATATGGCGGCCGCCCGACCCCGTCCTGACAGCCGGCGGGTTTTAGTCGGCTCGAGTTTCCAGACTAACTCTCGCCCTTCTCCTCCTCCTCCTCCTCCTTCACACCCTCCTCCTCCTCCTTCTCCTTCACACCCTCCTCCTCCTCCTTCTCCTCCTCCTCTACCTCCTCCTCTCCCTTCTTCTCCTCCTCTTGAAGACTATCAGGGTGCTTGCTCTTATCTTCCTTCTTTCCTTCCTACTACTCCTCTTAACCTTCCTCATATCCCCAATCCCTCCTCTTCATTCTCCTCCTCCCTCTCCTCCTCTTCTTATTTCTACATCTCCTCTCCTCCTCCTACATCTCCTCCTCTTCTTTCTTCTCGTTCTTTTCACTAAAACGATGTTTATGTCTTCTATAAATCAGTTAAAATAGCTTGATAGAGTAAACATCTTCGAGATAATGTCTCTCCGCTGCAGAGAGCGAGATGTCCTGTCGACATCTGGAATAGAAACTAACAGACA
>NC_134814.1:14055305-14060305 GCF_046742065.1 Oratosquilla oratoria
ATAAAAAATAAATGAATAAATAAATAAATAGATAAATAAATAAAAAGCGAAGAAATATATAAATTCATGGTAATTAAATAATTCATCAAAATAAATAACTAATGTTTTGAAATATAATAATGATTTATGAAAAATATATCAGTTATAGAAAATCATATGAATTCATGGTAATTTCATAATTCATCAAAATGAATAATTAATGAATTAAAATATAATAAATAATGATTTATGAAAAATATATCAGTTATAGAAAAATAATAACAAAGAAACAAATGAAACAAAAAATACGAAACTGGGGCAAGCCAATGAGAATGAAAGACAAAATCATCACACTAATCAAAGATAATTGCAGGATAGGGGAAATGAGAAGAGAGGGGAAGAAGAAGAAGAAGAAGAAAAAGAAAAACACGGAGATTGAGAAAGCCAAGAAAAAGAAGAAGAATATATAATGACAAAATTAAGATCAAATTGTTTGAGTAATGTAATGTGAAGAGAACAGAAAATAACCCCCATCCTTCTTTTCATTTTTGTGTGTGTTTGGGTCTCAATATAAAACGAGGAAACTATATCTAATTTTACATCCTTTAGAGGCCATGAAGTACACTACGTTTTCATGGGAAGTTAAAATATATGAACAGTATAGAACATAAAGCTTATCTTCAGCGACCGATGCCTAAACACTCAGTTGGTCTAAGCGAGCTTCGAACTGGTGATCTTCTGTGCAGCCGACCTACCAACCCCTGGGGAACACCAAACATTTTTATTCCTCTACACGAACAGAATCGATAAAAAAAAAAAAAAAAAAAAAAAAAATCGCCAGTGAGAAACCCGTGGTAGGGTAAAACCCTGTCAGTTACGGCAAGTCGCTGGGTTTTATAGCCCGAGGCTGGGTCGCCTCCCCGCCTGGCCAGGTTCTGTTCGGGAACCAAAGCACCACAGCATACTCGCAACGAATCCCTGGATTCAGACACAAGACCACCTGCTCATGAGTTTGGTATGATATCCACTAGATTTGATCAATTCATTCCATATCCGACGGTATTTGTCTTTTGATTCTGACTTCCTCAGGTCATTTTATTCAGCTCCGTAGCATGTCATTAGTAAGGAGAATGTTGAATCTTTTGTTCTGGTTACCACCGGGTTGTTTTATCATCTCCGTGACGCCATTTCATTCAATTATTTGAGATAATTTCGGAGTTCCATTTTTGGAGGTCGTGTTCCGAGAGCCAAGTTTTGAAGATTGAGTTCCGGGAGATCAAAAATCTGATGTTTACAAAATGTCGCACCATAGAAGACGTAGCGATATATATATATATATATATATATATATATATTATATTGATATGTATATTTATATATATATAATATATATATATATATACAGTATATATATATATATATATATATATTATATTATTATATATATACACACACATATATATATATATATATACATATATGTATATGTATATATATATATATATATATATATATATCAGTATATATATATATATATATATTATATATATATACACACATGTATATATATATATATATATACACATATGTATATGTATATATATAAATATAATATATATATATGTGTATATATATACATATATTTATATATATACATATATATATACATATATATATATATATATATATATACATATATATACATATATATACATATACATATATATATATATATATATATGTATGTATAATTCGGAAATCCCCAGCATCCGGAAAAGAAACAGCTCTCGAAAATGTACCAGAATTTAAGAATATGTTTCTGTTACCCAATATTGTTTTAGGTTTCGAGATATATCGACCCCAACTTGAAAAACTTTCGAATTCTGGAAACCCCATATCTAGACCCTCCTCTGTATATATTCCTTTTAGCAAACACTAAGCGACTTCATTCAGCAGAGGAGAGACGAAGAAGGGAAGGTAAACGAAGGACAGGATAGGGTCTCGACCACTTAAGGAACTTGTTTTGTTCGTGGGGCAGACGAAACGACAGCTGGCGAAAGAATCTTTGGTAGGGTTGTTAGGGACCAGATGGTGGAGGGAAGGAGGGAGGGAGGGAGGGAGGGAGGCGGCTTGTGTTGGGGTGGAACAGATGTTGGCTAGGCAGAAGAAGGTAAAGCAAGCCCGGGCGAAAGTTTTAGTGAAGATGCAGCTGGTAGAACAGCTGGTGGGGAAGCAGCTGGTGGGGAGTTCATGTGGTATCCCAGAAGGTGGAGATTATTTGTCTTTCAGCCAACTTTCTCATGAACCATAGAATTTTATTCTGGGGAGTGAAGAAAAGAGAGGAGAAAGAGACGAGAAAGAGGAAGAGGGGAGGGATCGTAAGGATAAAGAGTAACAGGAGGAATAGGAGAAAGAAAAATAGGAAGAGGAAGAAGAAAATAAAGATAAAAATAGGAGAGAAAGGAGAAGAAAAGGGAGATGGACGAGAGAATGAACAAAGGGGAGGAGAGAAAGAGGAGGAGGATTAGGAGGAGGAGGAGGAGTAGGAGGAGGAAAACGAGAAGGAAGAAGAAGAGGAAGAGGAGTAGGAGGAGTAGGAGTAGAAGTTGGTGATGGAAGAGGATTGTCTACGATTTCCCTCATCTCAACAGAACTTACACTAGGTATACGTTCAAACATACATGAACGGTATTTTATCCAAGACGGTACTACGAGTGAGCTGTACAAAGGAAGCCTGTGGAACTGTCGTAAGGCAGCTCCCCCTGATATCTAGCCCTCCCCGGCAGCTCCTCGGATATCTGGCCGGGGGGACAAAGACGGGATCACAGGCGCCCATGTTGATGACACGTAAAACAAGAGGAACACCCCACCCCGGCCCACACCCGACCTCCTCTCTCCCTCCTCCTACCCTTTTTCCTACAGACTAAAAACAATAGGGATTACATCAACTTCTGTGTGCCTTCAACCACTCCCTTCCCTTCCATCCTTCCTCCCTCCCGTCCTCTTCCTTACTTTCTTTATTCCTCTTCTCCTCTCCTCTCCTTCAACTTCTACCTTTTTCTCTCCCTTCCTACCTTCTTGCCCTCTTCTCCTCTCCTCCTCTCCTTTCATAATACTCTTTTTCCGCCTTCAACTTCTTGCAATCCTCTCCTTGTCACTGACTCCCACTCCTCTCCCTATCACTGACTCCCACTCCTCTCCTTGTCACTGACTCCCACTCCTCTCCTTGTCACTGACTCCCACTCCCTCCCTATCACTGACTCCCACTCCTCTCCCTATCACTGACTCCCACTCCTCTCCCTATCACTGACTCCCACTCCTCTCTCTATCACTGACTTCCACTCCTCTCCTTGTCACTGACTCCCACTCCCTCCCTCAATCTCTTCCCTCACGTGTTACCTCCTCCCCTCTTTTCTCTCCTTCTTTCCATCTTGGCTCTAATCCACTAGCTTCTCATCACCTCCTCCTCCTCCTCCTCCGTCTCTTCTTCTTATCCTTCTTCTCCATTTTTCCTGCTTCTTCTTCTTTTTCTTCTTCTCCTTCCTCTTCTTCTTTTTCCTATTTCACTTCTTCTTCTTCCTCTATTCCTTCTTCTTCTTCTTCTTCTTCTTCCTCTTCTTCTTCTTCATATCCTCCCCGTTCTTCAAAATCTTCTTTTTTTGTTCACCGAGAACTGACTCCGAATCACCCCCTTCCATACCTGGTGGCACGTTTTCTTTTATTCTGACTGTCATTGGGTTATTTCATTCACCTCCCTGCCTCTCCCTCCTCCCTCAATAGCTGAAGGTGGAAAGGGGAAGTGGGGGAATTTATCTCTATTAATCCCAAGCCATAAATCACTTCTCTATTTATTCCAGCTATCATCCCTTGTAAGGGAAAAAGCCTTTGGTATATGTATATATGTATGCATGAATGTACTATATGTATGTATGTATGTATGTATGTATGTATGTATGTATGTATGTATGTATGTATTGATGTATGTATGTATGTATGTATGTATGTATGTATGTATGTATGTATGTATGTATGTATGTATGTATGTATGTATGTATGTATGTATGTATGTATGTATGTATGTATGTATGTATGTATGTATGTATACATGTATGTATGTATGTATGTATGTGTGTATGGATTATCAGTCTGTTTCATCCATCTCAATTGTTTCAGTTTGGTATCGAAGTAATTATAGTTTATATTGATAATCATTGATCAGCGAATTTCATACACGGTGGTAAGTTTCCTTTTCTTTTCTTACTTGCCGCCAATCTACTTAATTCTTTTCCGTGATACTCTTCTCAGAAGTGACAGCATCGAGTTCCATAACTTTCCAAGACCTTCTGAACTGGCAGGTCCTATAACCTATTTACATTAAATTTTCGGGGGGATTTATCAGCCAACAAAAATCACGGGAGACGCTTGAGGCGAGGCTTCCAGCGCCATCCCAAAAAGGGTCAGATTAAAATAGATGGGGTACAGCTGTCCTACAGAAGTCCTCGTTAGCTCCAGCTTCATCTTCATTTTTTCTCCTTTCTTCAGCAAGCCCTTCGATCTCTTATACTTTTCTACGGTTCCCAATCTTCATTCTCCAATCCCACTCACCCACTCTCCCTCCTCCTTCCATTTCACTCTCACACTTTTATATTGCTATCTCACACTATCTCTGCCTCATCAAACTTATCTTCATCTTCATTTAGTCCTCACTTCCTTCCTGTCTCTCTCTTCCTCTCCTTACTCTTTCACTACAACTCTCTTCCTCTTTTGTCACATCTACCTCTCATCATCCCAATCTCTTCCGCTCTCCTTACTCATTATCTCCATCTTTTCCTATCTCTCTTTCCCTCCTTCCTTATATCTACCTCCCTTCTCCCTATCTACTCCCGCCCTCCCTATCTACTCCATATCTCCCCAATCCAACCCCTTTTTTCTCCATCTCCCTCCTTCTCTTTCTCACGTTGTCCGCTCTCATTACTCTCGTCCTATTCTCTCTCATACCGTATCCCTCTTATATCTAGCCT
>NC_134814.1:14065305-14072805 GCF_046742065.1 Oratosquilla oratoria
TTAACCTCCAATCCTTCTTCTTACCCTTTATTCTTTTTTCTTATTTACATTCTCCTCGCTTTTATCCTTCCATTACTCCTCCTCTCCCTCGTTCTCCTCCTCCTCCTCCTCTTGTTCTCTTTCCTCTTCCTTTTCCCTCCTCCTTCTCCCTTCTTTTATTTACCTTCTCGTTTTTCTTCCACTCCCAATCCCCTTCCTACTTTCTTTCCTCTCCGACCCATTTATCTTCCTCCTACTTCCCCTTCCCTCCTTCACCTTTTCCTTTCTTCTTCTTTGTTTTCATCTTGTTCCCTATTTCCTCATTCATCTTCATGTGTTTCTGTTCCTAGTTCCTTCGCTTTCCCATACCATCTACCACCACTAGCATCACCACCATCAATACGGACACCACTACCACGGCCAATACTTCCTACCACCAGCAACACCACAGCCACTACCAACACCGAATCCTACCAAAACCACCATACCCACTACCACTACCACAACCAGCACCACCACCATCAACACAGACACCACTACCACGGCCAATACTACCTACCACCAGCAACACCAGTCACTACCAACACCGGGACCTACCAGAACCACCATACCCACCCCCACTACCACAACCACCGAACCTCAACTGAACTCTCCTTCTTCTCCTCTTCATCAACGTCATTACCTCCCATTTCTCAAGTGAAGACGGAATATATTACTACAGTAATACATTTTCAAGCTGAATTCCTTTTGCCCTTTACTTCTAAATTACCTTCTTGTCAAAACGAACCCTTTTCATGCCGCCAGGGTAATTCATTCCACTCTGTGGAACCTCACTGGAAAAGGAGGAGTTTACCCCTTAAATAATATGGTGAGGTTTTTCTAAGTTTTTCGACTGTAGGTAATACCTTCAACCTGCAGATAGGTCGATCGATCTGAACCTAATTTGTCTAGATTTGTTCAATCCTCAGCTGATAAAAGAAAAAAAAAAATAATAATAATAAAAATAGATAAATAAATAAAATAAAAAGAAAGGCAAATGTAATCGATAAACAAATAAATGAATAAACAAATAAGTAAATAGATAAATAGATCACCAAATTAATAGAAACAAATTAAAAAATAGCATCAATTGAACAACAAATTCAAAAGTAACAAGCAATATAAAATAAAAATAAAACGTAACGTAACAAAAGAAATTCAGCCAACTGCACCATTGAGCTGAATGCATTAATCTATTCCCCCCAATCCCCCCCTCCCCTCAACTCCTAACTTTACCACTCCACCCCCACCCCCCCACTCCACCCCCCACCCCACGCCTTTCCCTCCTTCCATCATAATCTTTGTCATTCTTTAGTCGTCCTATTGTAGAGGAGAATCTAATGCACCCAGACACTGTTTTATCACATTCGCTACTTAACTCTTTTATTTCCGTCTTTTCCATTTCCCGTTTCTTCTCTTCTTTGTCAAGCGCTTTCTTCAGTTGGAACTATTTTGCATCGACGAGGCATTCAAAGAACTCTACCACTTTTTTCCCGCCATCTTTTTCCTTCTTTATTTTCCTCCGCTCAGGGGGTCATCACATGCCTCTTCCATTTTTATCTTCCATTTCTTCCTTTCCATTTCTCTCTCTCTCTCTCTCTCTCTCTCTCTCTCTCTCTCTCTTTATTCTCTTTGTTCTTTTCTCTTTTCTCTGCTTTTGGATGTGGCGTGGTTACATCACGGCTGTAGCTTTTAGTACTGTACTTTAGTACTTGTACTCTAAGGGCTCTATCTAGTGTACAGTGATTAATGATATATGAAGTTATTGTACTTAGTACTATTTTCCTTCCTTCCTTCCTTCCTTTCTTCCTTTCTTCTTTCCTTCCTTCCTTTCTTTCTTCCTGCTCTCAAATGTTACAATTTTAGTTACAATATAAAAGAAAGTGAAGCTGGTTGAGTTGTAAGTTGCATGTTGCGTGTTGCATATTGAATGTTGCGTGTTGCATGTTGAATTTGGTGTAGCGTGTTGTATGTTGATTTTTGCATGTTCCTTCTAGTATGTTACATTGTACATGTATGTTACGTGGCATATGTTGCACGTTACGTTGAATATTGAATGTTACGTATTGCGTGTTTCATGTTGAATATTGCATATTGTGTGCTACCTGTTGAGCGCTGCCTGTTTTACGTTGCATATTGCATATTGTATATTGCATGATAATGCAATATGTTGCATCTTGCAAGATTATTTACATACTGCTGTAATTTTCATGTTAGGTTTATATCTCGGGTTTGTCCATATCTATTGAGGTTCCAAAGTCTTTCGGAAGCTGTCGAAGTCTGCAGGAGCCTGTCGGGGTTTGTCGGATTCTTTCGGGATTTGTCGGGGTCTTCCAGGATCCTTCGTAGGCCGCCGTAGTCTGTAATAATCCGTCGGAGAACGTTGCAGTCTGTCGGAGTCTGTCGGAGTCTGTCGGAGTCTGTCGAGTCTGTCTAAGTCTGACAGAGTCCGTCGGAATCTTTGCCTGTTCTCTCCGAAGTTTCGACAATCTTCTCTTCAAAGGTGTCTTCCAACTACACGAGAAGTTTGAACGATGTTTGGTTGCTTTGAACGTGGAATTTTTTGTGGATCCTG
This sequence comes from Oratosquilla oratoria, assembly GCF_046742065.1. Lineage (NCBI taxonomy): Eukaryota > Metazoa > Arthropoda > Malacostraca > Stomatopoda > Squillidae > Oratosquilla > Oratosquilla oratoria. Next base: position 14,067,899 of record NC_134814.1, read on the forward strand.
CTAGGATTGATAACATAATTCTTCTATTATTCCAAACCCGATTTCATCCTCCCTCACCTGCTATCGTCCGCATCCCTCAATTTACATTTGTGTCTAAAATCAGTCCGAATTTATTTTTCGTTATTTCCCACGTGACAACACCGATTTGTTCCCTTCTTCTCTTTCATTCATTTTTCCAAACTCCTTTTCCTCTTCCGTCACCTATCAATAACCTTTCCTTTGATACTCTGCCACCTCCCGAGCTAATTTGTATCCAATGACCCACGACACTCCATTTTTCTCTATCTTAACAAAATCTCCCAATTCCCTTAGTCTTTTTACATAAGAGCATAAGAATGAAGGAGATTGCAAGAGACCATAAGGCCTACACTAGGCAGCTCCGTATCCATCACCACCTGTCATCCCCATCCATAAAGTTGTCTAATTTTTCAATCACCTCACATTCTTTCCGCCTATTTCCCCTTCATTAGGACAAGGACAATCTTTTCCAACTTTCCATTTTTTACCCCCTATTCCTCCCACATTCACCTCTGCCAACCACTCTGACGAACTGACGAGTTAATTCCGTAAGGTCCAATCGCCAATCCCAAATAATGAGCGTCTGACCCTTAAAGCCTGCCGGATCGCTTCCTCCATTACGTCATCAGAGCCCTCGGCCAATATCCCACCGGCCTCCCAAGCTCAGCTAATACCCAGAGCGCCTTTCACTTTGGCCCAAATCCTGCTGCACCAGCCAATACCCCCATCGGCTTACCCAGCTCTGCCAATAACCAGTCTCCTTCACCTGAGCTAAAAAATAAATATCCCTGTAACCTTAGGCAATTCTTCAACATATTTAATCTTGACTAATATCCCACTACACCAGCCACCCAATTAATTACCCCCTGTGCATATTTCTAAAGCCTCACAGCACATTTTCAAACACTTCCATATACATTTCAAACATGTCTGTGTCAAATACCCCATCGAAACTTTCAAATACCTTTCGTAACTTTTAGATATCCTACAAAGCTATAAATACAGTATCTGTCCAAATACCCCATAAATTCTTTCAAACACGCCATGCTTCTTCAAAAATACCCCTTTGAGTATTTTATCTTTCAAATACTCACATTTTCATTTGAAATGTATTGTCTTTTCTTTCAAATAGACTATCACGTATTACCCCTCAGACAATGAAGTTTTTCTGACAACCACTTCGTCTTTCTCTTCCACCTTTTACTCCACCTTAACTTCCACCTTTTACTCCTGTACCTCTTACTCCTCTCTTTCTCTTTCTTACCGACTCCCCCCTACCCCCTCTCTTCTCCACCTCATTAGTCTCCTCTTCTCCTTTATCTCCTCTTCTCTTTCTCCTTCACCTTCTCTTCCACCTTATCCTTCGTCACTCTTTTTTTTTTCTCTACCTCCTCGGGTGCATTCCTCTTCCTCCTCCTCCTCCTCCTCCTCCCCCTTCCTCCTCCTCCTTCTCTTCCTCCTCCTCCTCTTTCTCCCCCTCTCCCTCCCTCCCTCCCTCTTGTCCCTGCTCTCCATCCAGCCCCAATTCACCGATCCGGCAGCCCATTTCAAATCCTCCACATAAAAGATGAAATTCCGCATTCTATTCTTCACGTCTATCACAATACCACAAATTTCCACCCTCCTCCTTTTCTTCCATTCACTTTCCCCTTCTTTCCTCAATCTACTCTCTATTCTTCTTACCCATCTACATCCAATTTATTTCTTTTCCTGTCTTCCCTTCAATTCTTTTTCTTTCTCTTCCTCCCTTTCTAGTTTGGGGCATTGGCGACACAATTTTTATACATTCAATATTTTGGTGAGTTCAGTGGCATCCCTACAGTCCAAGTCACTCAGCATTATTTAATGCATGGACGACGACAACAACAACAACGACGACAACAACAACGAAGACAACAATAACAACAACAACAACAACGAAGACGACAACAATAACAACAACAAAGACGATGACATCAATGATAATGATAGTGATATTAATGATAATAATAATGATAATAATGATACTACTACTACTACTACTACTACTACTAGTACTACTACTACTAGTAGTAGTAGTAATAATAATAATAGTAATAATAATAATAATAATAATAATAATAATAATAATAATAATAATAGTAATAATAGTAATAATAATAATAATAATAATAATAATAATAATAAGAATACATACATACTACTACTAGTAATAATAATAATAATAATAATTATAATAATAATAATAATAATAATAATAATAATAATAATACATACATACTACTACTAGTAATAATAATAATAATAATAATTATAATAATAATAATAGTAATAATAATAATAATAATAATAATAATAATAATGATAATAATAATAATAATAATAATAATAATAATAATACAATAATAATAATAATAATAACAATAATGATGATAATCATAATAATAATATAATAATAATAATATAATAACAATAATGATAATTATGATAATAATAGTAATAATAATAATAATAATAATGTTAATAATGATAATAATGATAATGATAATAATAATAATGATAATAATAATAATAATGATAATAATAATAATATCTTTTACCACCTTTTCGATACGATATATCCTTTAGTTTAGAAGTGCTATTTGTTGCTGACTAAATACTGATACATTTCTTCCCTATGGTTAATCTTTCCTCTTTCCTCTTTATATTCCCCTATTTCCCCCTTTCCCTCTCCCATTCCATGTCCCCAAACATCCTGCAACCTCAATTCCTCAAAAGTGTTATAATTCACTTCAATTTACCCCTTGCCTATAGTAAAGGAGGTTAAAGAAGCTTTTGAAATCACCAATATTTTATCAACGCAGAGCTGACAACGATTGAGAGCATTAAAGACTCAAGAGCTTATGAACGCAGGAAGTAGAGCTTCTGGTAAGGTTTCGCAAGTTGCGGACCTAAAATGTTCACTGCGGTCATATAATGTATTCCAAAACCAAAATCCCCAGTTGTTAAAAAAGAAGAATTAAGAATGACAAATAGATAATGAGATAGATAAATTGATAGATAGGTGATAGGTATCTACATCTAGTTTTTTATATATTTACTATTAGCTATGATATGGAAAACTAAAGATGAGTTTGTGCATCTCATGACTGAGTAACGTCAGGGTAAAATACCAATTATGAATAAAAAAGGAGAAATTGTAGAGTTTTTTATGAAAAGGATCTAGATCAGGTAGACAATATGAATATGTGAAATAATGGTAGTGGATTTAAATGGGTTGTAAACAAAATACACAGGCAAAAATACAACCACAGAAACACACTTATACACACACATGCACGACTCGATGGCGCGGTGGTAGAGTTCCTGGCTGCCACTACGGCGATCCGGGTTCAAATCTCGCCCAGGGCTGAAATAATTTCAGTATCATTGCGCTGCGAGTCGTTACTCCAACTCTCGTGGGCGGGGAGTTTGTGTGTGGGCGTGTAAGGTCACAAAATTACCCATAGATCGGTCATATATGAACTTTGGACTCTCTTCCGGGAGGAAAATAGTTGTCGATCACGAGTCCAACACGTGATCCAAGATCATGGTGAATCACACACACATACATACATGCAGAGAGAAAAAGAGAAAGTGGAAGAAGGAGCTGTAGTACATATAAAAGGGTAAAGTATGAAACACACACACACACAAAACAAATGCAACCGTACTAGCAATTAAACGTTGAAGACAACATCTACAGCAGCCTTGTGCAACCTACGGCCCAGGGACCGCATGCGGCCCTTTCTCCTAGAAATAAATAAGCTATAGTGCGGGCCTCAGAGAGAGAGAGAGAGAGAGAGAGAGAGAGAGAGAGAGAGAGAGAGAGAGAGAGAGAGAGAGAGAGAGAGAGAGAGAGAGAGTGTTACCAATTAGAACCCACCGAAAGTTTGACTAAATTCATATTCTTGTGTACCAATTTCACCATATTTTTTCTATTTCGTTCCCTAAGGTACAGATTTTAATTATACTAGAACAGAAAATAACATATTCCTTGAAATTTCTAATTATCTGTTCTAGAGCAACAACAGCAAAAAAATAAATAAATAAATAAATAAATAAATAAATAAATATATAAAAACAATTGCAACTCTTCGTCTCTCTCTCTCTTCGTCCCTTTCATCCATCTTTCTGTTTTCTTGTTTTTTTTCTTGTTTTCTTGTTCGGTTGTTTTTGTCTTTGTCATTCGTTTTTCTTTTTCTTTTTTCTTCTTGTCTTTCCTCTTTCTTCATTTCTTCTCTTTCTACTTCTATTTCTTTTTTTACTAACATAACTGCTGCTACCATTAATACTGCTGCTACAACTACTACTACTACTACTACTACTACTACTACTACTACTACTACTACTACTACTACTACTACTACTACTACTACTACTACTACTACTACTTCTACTACTACTACTACTATTACTACTACTATTACCACTACTACTACTATTACAAGACATAAAAAAAAATAGATATACTTGGGAAGGACGAAGGGGAAGTAAAAAAACAGAAATGAGATGGAGAAATGAACAGGCAAAGGTGTATATAACAGGGACCATATGACGTGGACTAAACAGAACAACAAGTTGAATATCCAGAGAATTCAATCTCCTTAATTACTTCCGGATGCTGGGAAGCACTTGTAGATTTTACAAATATCATACGACGTAAAGGATGTTCAATTAGTTACCATTCACAGTATCATTACCACAACCGTTTCTGTTTATCTATTTATTTGTGCTGATATCGACTGAAAGAGAGAAAGGAGCCTAGAGGCAATGGCGCTCATTAGTGAGCTCGCGACGTTCATTATCAATCGGTAGATGCATATATATATATATATATATATATATATATATATATATATATATATATA
>NC_134814.1:14075305-14080305 GCF_046742065.1 Oratosquilla oratoria
TAGCTTGGTATATATTTCATTGCTAAATATCAAATATATTTCTACGTACAATAGTTCCATCATAATCAAAATTATTTTTCGTAATCAAAAGTATAATACTAAAACCTTGGTATACACATCTTTCCTTATCTTCCTTCCACTATCCTACATTCTTCCTAGCTTGATATATCTGTATATTTCGTTGCTGAATATAAAATATATTTCTATGTACACGAATTGTATTATGATAAAATATATTTTTTGTAAGCAAAAAACCAGGTACTTCCCCTTATTTTTCTTATATTTCCTTCTCCATTTTCTTCCCCCATATTCTTCCTCACCCCTCCTTCTCCACTGACCACTAACTTTTCTTGTTCCAATATTTTTCTTATCCCCCCCTCTCCCTCCCCCGTCTCTGTCTCCAATTTCTCTGGATATTAGAATATTCTATTAATGTTCCTTATATTGATTGGCCGCAATACGTCAGCTATGATTTTCCATCGCAAGTGTTTTATTCGGTCCTGCAAGCCATTCACCCACTCTTGTATTAGGTTTACATTCCCGGACCGTAGTGATTCGGGTCTTTTCTATATAGTATGACTTTTCATTCTGAATTTAATGTATTTCATACCGTTACCTCCTATCAATGTATATCATTATATAATCACATTACAATATATTAAAGAGGGGAAATTAACACAACTCTTCATTACTCAGCATCTTTTTTTTAGTTTCGACACTATCCACCTGGTTGACCATGAAGTCAAGCTTGGCTCGTAACATCCCCTCAACTCCATACATTTTAGATGATGCCCAAGGTGTGCTTAAACCTCACAACGATCATTAACCGGAGTAAATACCATATGGGCATGCCCGATCATTGTGGCCAATAGAAAGCGTAACTCTTATAACTGATCTCGCCATTGTCTCCTCACCTCCAAAAGAGTCACTATATCTATCATAAACCCGAGTCCCGTTGATAAAAAGAGTAATCGTTGTTCTGGGAGAAGGATAGAATGTCCCAATTGGGGGTTCACCCTGTACGTGTCTCATTTACAACATCCCGGCGAACCAAACTGAGGGCTTGATGGTTTTGATAAGGGCAAGGAAGTCCAGCACTACCGTAAGTGGCACGTGTATATGTCACAGATATAGATTAAGATTCGCCAACCCATGCTGCCACCCTCCATCGAGCCCAACGAGTTGGAGACTAGGCTTTGAGTATGCATCTTTAACCTAGCAGTCTCAGGAGTTGTGGAAGAGTATATACATTTTCTACCTCGGCAATGACGAAATGTGGGTTGAGAGGGGTGATGGAGACAGTCGCAGAGAGTGTGGTGCCGTCCCAGGCGGTAGATGTTTGACTTAAAGGCGTGCCTAACTGAAAGGTTCAAGTAAGGCAGAAGGTGCCACATGTCCTAGCCTGATTACAGGACAAAAGAGGCATATTGTTAGCCCTAGATAGGCACCTCAGCGCTACCGCAACACTAGAAAATCATTCAGCCTTCAGAGCTTCCATCGCATTGCTCTGCAAGGATGCCACTTACACCAAACACGTGAGTTAGTGATCCATATCGAAGTTGGATGGCCACTGACTCGTAATCTTTATCTGCTTGTTTGATGTTTTTTCCTTTCTGCCCATCTTGATGTCCAACACATCTTCATCAGTGGAGGAACGATTTAGTCGCCGACAACTCGACCATGCCACAAGTAGAACTGTGTTACATATTATCAGAAGGAGTAAATGTACGAGGCAAGGTAATGCACATGCTACAGCTTAGGAGGACACATAATTCATCATAGTGTTCATAAGTGAATCCAAATGTCTTGGCTATGTTTCGGAGTTCAAATCCCTTTCTTGGATGGCTTTACCTCTTCTCCCTCCATTCTGTTGTTTCCCCTATAACCTCCCCCTCCCTAATTAGTCCCCCAGCACAACGTACAGTATTGTCCAAGACCATTCTACTGAATACTCCCCCACTTCCCTTCCCCCTTTCCTCCCATACCCATTTCGCCTCCGCTACTTCCTGCCCCCCCAAACCCCAGAGCCCCCTCTAGTGACCCCCCCTACCTAATTAGTCCGCCTCAACCCCAAAACTTTCAGTCTAACCACCTTCCTGTAAGCCACTCCCTCACCCCTTCCCACCGCCATCACTCCTCACTACTTCCCCCCTCCCCGTCCCAGCAACACTTCCTGCACTCATTGACCGCTCTGCTTTTCACGGCCCCACGTTCGTCTACCTTCTCCTCCCCACACAACCACTCCATTTCCCCTTCACCTCCGTCTTCATCTACGCACACACACTCACACACACACGTACGCACACACACACACACACACACACACACACACACACACACACACACACACACACACACACACACACACACACACACACACACACACACATATATATATATATATATATATATACATATATATATGTGTGTGTGTGTGTGTGTATATATATATATAGATATATAATATATGCATATATATACACACATATATATTATATACCTATATATCTATATATATTATATATATATATATATATATGTATATATATATAATAAATATATATATATATATATATATATGTTGTGTGTGTGTGTGTGGTGTGTGTGTGTGTGTGTGTGTGTGTGTGTGGTGTGTGTGTGTATGTACAGTGTCTTTGCACAAAACGAACGTGTAGTGCGATTGCAGGCATACTGACCGAGGAAGAGGTGGTTACCTTCCCCTCTGGTGAATAATGTCGTCTGGCGACAACCAACATAGTTTACAAGTTTACAGAATTGCAATGTTTTCGGAGGTCCATTTTACTAATTTTTGCTTAGTTTAATTTAATTTCATTTGATTTTATTTCATTTTACTAGTTTCTCTATTCACTTTGTTTATTAATTTCATATCTGTCTATTATTTTAATTATTCTTCTCATTTAATTAGTTATCTATTTATCATTTATTTTTGTATCATATATATTGTTATCTATTCATTTATCTATGCATTTCTTTATTTACTTTGATTATTTACTATCTAATCAGATATGTTTTTTATTACTTGGTATATTCAATAACCTATCTCTTGTTCTTATGTTCTGCACAATTATCTATTTTTTCATAATATATATATATATTTATCTATATATCTATCTATCTATATATATATATATATATATATATATATATAATATATATATATATATATATATACATATTTACTAAATAAGTTCCTCTTCTGTGTTCCTACATTAGTAACATAGATTTTTCTTTCGTTACCCTAATTAACTATTACCCTAATTACCCTAATGAATCATATATCTCGTCGGTTTGGTTAATTACTTAGTTTCCCTTCGAGTTTACCATGGTTATCTACGGGTCCTCGATTTTTTTTATTTTTTCATTTGTTCCTTTAATCATTTAGCTTTCTTTACATCATCATCACCATCACCCTCGTCATCATCATCATCATCATCATCATCATCATCATCATCATCATCATCATCATCATCATTACCATTTTCCCCAATTATTCTATTTATTTTCCTTTTTGTTTCTCTTCATTATTGGTTTCTCTTTGAGCTTCCACATTCCGCTTCTTCTGAATAAAATCGTTTAATTGCCGTGTGTGTGTGTGTGTGTGTGTGTGTGTGTGTGTGTGTGTGTGTGTGTGTGTGTGTGTGTGTGTGTGTGTGTGTGTGTGTGTGTGTGTGTGTGTGTGTGTGTGTGTGTGTGTGTGTGTGTGTATGCGTGTGTGTGTGCGTGCATGCGTGCGTGTGAGTGCTTCAATGTTTCTGTGTATCTGCTAGCCTGCGTTCAGAGGGATTCCGTGCATATTTGATAACATTATCAAAAAGTTGACCTGTTTGTTGCTCCGGCCTATCTCCGTATATTTATTATTGTTGGCAACACAAATATCCACATGACATGTGCCGCATGAACGCCTGATGCATCAAAGTCATGATCCCAGTTTTAAGTTCTGTTCTCGTTATTAAATTATTTGTTTTATTCAACCTCCGATATGACTAAACGAGGTTGCCAAACACGGCTGCTAGCCCATGTCATGCTGGGAAATAATGATGCAACCGTTCCGGGTTGGGATATATGATGGCAGCTGTGCCAAGCTTGGGTTTATGGCCACGGCTTTGTCGAGCTGGGTTATACTGTCACCTGTGTTGTGTTGAAATATTACATGTCTACTTTGTTGACCTGCGAGATATTGCATTATTCTTATAAAGTTCGATAACAAACACACAAACAAATAGATGAATGAAAAGTAAATAATAATTATATATGAATATAGACAGATGAATAGACAAATCTATCTACACTCAAATGATTTTTCCCCCTTACAAGAGAGGTAGCCAAGACAAAAAGCAAGTACTACTTCATCCCGATCACAACCCTTTCCTTCCTTTCATCCTCAGTCTGGGGGTATTGGCCACATGTTACTGTGCGATATAATTTACGCAGTAACATACAGCCGGTACTTTAGGGATGATGTGTGGCGCCCCTACGGACCAGAGGGACACATAATTTTGTCTATGCTAGAGGAAATCTCTACTCATAGAGAATTAATGCTACTTTATTACACTGCGACTGTCTATTATGCTGTCCTCCCCATTTTTAATACTGTCCTGCACCCCTTCTTCGACTATATATCTAAATTTTTGCCTCTGTCCCCTGTGGTAGGGGGAAAAAGAATACTGCCACCGAGCCTCCCCACTCGTATCATTAAGGCAGCTAAAACGACAATAACCCTAAGGCGTACAATCCTACGAGAAGTCAATAGACAAAGAGATAAATTAACAAATTCTTGTGCAATCACCAGACAAACTCCTCCGATTTATGTTTCGCATCTTTTGCTCTATCGTTCAGGCGAAGAACAGACATTTTCATTTAGTTGGTTGTTGTTGTTGTTGTTGTCGTTCCCTAGACTGTCTGTCCGAGCAGTCCCGTCTCCCCAAGGAATGCCACTGCCGAAACTGGTTTTTCCCACAAATCCTTTATAGAGTGTATGT
>NC_134814.1:14092805-14105305 GCF_046742065.1 Oratosquilla oratoria
TCCTCCTCCTTTTCTTCTTCCTACTACTACTCCCTCTCCTTCTCCTCTTTCTCATCCTCTTCTTCCTCTTCCTCCAACTCCTCGTCCTACTCATTCTACTTCTTCTCCTCCTCAAGTTATACCTCACTTTACGATCTCTTTTATCCTCATCTCCTTCCTTCCTTCCTTCCTTCCTTCCTTTCTTCCTTCCTTCCTTCCTTTATCTTCCACGTCCTCCCGTCCTTATCTTCCTTTTCCTACTTCTCTTCTCCTCATATTTTACATCTGCTTCAATTTTCCTTCATTTATCCCTTCTTCCTTTTTATACTTCCTTCATTCCTCCTCTTCTCTCTTTTTCTCCTCTCTTCTCCCCCTCCTTCTTCTCATTACCATTACCTTTTCCCCAACATCACATATTTCTTTTATTTTTTTCCTCTTCCTTCATCCTTCCTCCCCTCCTCCTCCTCCTCCTCCTCTCACCCCGTCTCTTTTCTTCCGTAAACGGACTAGACTCCTCGCGTCTACTTAACACAAGAGAAATAGAAAATCTCGGCAAGTTTATAAAGATATCTTTTTCATCCCACGTCGTTAGCAAATTCCCGCCCGTGTGCTTCCAATTTCATTTTCGCCCACTTCGGGTCAATTTTGAAATTTTGGTTTTACGAGATTAATAGGCAAGAATGCCCGGAAGAGGACGCGGTGTTAGGTGAGATGTGGATGAATGAAGAGAGGGAGGATGCATGGAAGAGGAAGGAGAGAGAAGAGAGACAGACAGGCAGAGAAAAAGAGTGAGAGAAAAAGAATGTGCCAGAGTGAGTGAGAGAGAGAGAGAGAGAGAGAGAGAGAGAGAGAGAGAGAGAGAGAGAGAGAGAGAGAGAGAGAGAGAGAGAGAGAGAGAGAGAGAAAGAGAGAAAAGGAGAAAGAGAGAGATGAGAGAAAGAGAGAAAGGGAGAAAGAGAGAGATGAGAGAGAGAGAGAGAGAGAGAGAGAGAGAGAGAGAGAGAGAGAGAGAGAGAGAGAGAGAGAGAGAGAGAGAGAGAGAGAGAGAGAGAGAGAGAGAGAGAGAGAGAGAGAGAGAGAGAGAGAGAGAGAGAAAGAGATAGAGAGTGAGAGATAGGTAGAGAGAGAGAGAGAGAGAGAGAGAGAGAGAGAGAGAGAGAGAGAGAGAGAGAGAGAGAGAGACAGAAGAGAGAGAGAGAGAGAGAGAGAGAGAGAGAGAGAGAGAGAGAGAGAGAGAGAGAGAGAGAGAGAGAGAGGGAGAAAAAGAGAGAGAGAAGTCCTGGATCGTGTGTTCTTAGGCACCTTCAAAAATTGGCGGAAAAACAACAACAACAAAAAAGTTCCTGTTGATTCACGAAACCCGGGGGTGGGGGATGGGGTGTGGGTGGGTGGGGGTTGCTCGACACTTAAACGACATAGGACACTTTGTTGCCTGTGGTGGAGTAAAGACAAGACTGCTTCATTCAGTTGAGGCTTTGGCCATACGTGTGCTCGTACACGATCAATATTGTATTGCTCCGTATTGTACAATAGTATTGACCTCTTTGCCGACACCATCTGCCATTTATTTGTGACTAACGGGTTTCAGAGGGAACTGTTTCCTCTCCCAGCCATCACGAACCATCCCTACACCATCAATGATATTGTGCAATACGAAATATTGCACAATAATATTGATCGTGTAGGGCCCGCTGTAGGCGATGTCTCAATCATTCTGGGCACTTTTCTGGAACTAGTTCCGGGTACTTTTCTGGAGCTAGTTCCGGCCATTGTCCAGGCTTCGTATAGCCGTAATTGTTAAATATAACATCGAGTTAAAGTTATTTGTAATATAGTGTGGATGGTAACACCTTCCATGGACGAAAATATTCATCCAGTAATCATCCTCACCCTTTACCCCTCTTACTTTCTTAACTTTACTAGCTTACAGTTATTCAAATCTACTGTTCATCTCAGTTAAGCTAAACCAAACAATAGAGAGATTAACCTAAACGGCCTCAACTCCGGCCACTGTACACAAAACAATCAAATCATACAACTTATCCACTCAGCTAAGCTGCATCACACACGGACACGTTTAGAAACAGCAGAACACAAATACAACCACAACACAATCCCGATGGCGGAGGTGTAGTATAAGATCGAGAAGATGACAGACTCTAACAGTACTACCGATCTCACCAAGGACTTCGAGGACCTTCCTACAGCCTCAAAAGGAGTTTCGATTCCTGAGAATCGTATTCAAGCTTAGGTGCCGCTCAGGTGAATAAAATCGTTTTCCTTCTCTGGTAACAAGGGTTATACAGTGCACCAACGTCGGGGAATTTGTTAATAACATGAAAAAATCAACTTTGTATCTCGTCCAAGAATATATAACTCAGTTCCGTTCAGCTTTTAGCCAGTTAATGAAATTGATGATGAAATATTCCCTGGCATATATCAGCTATTTGGGTAAAGCTACAACACTTAATGTAATCTAGCTGGCCAACAGGCTGAGATAAGCAGCTTTGAGATTGGAAATACACATGCATACGCTCATAGCCACACACACACACACACACACACACACACACACACACACACACACACACACACACACACACACACACACACACACACACACACACACACACACACACACACACACACACACACACACACACACACACACACACACACACACACACACACACACACACACACACACACACACACACACACACATACACACACACACACACGAATAGATACTTGGAACAAATTAGACGAAGAAACAGTGTGTACAAACACTATTCAAGATTTTAAGAAAAAACTTGATGCTGAGAGATACAAAGACGGGTCATCACGAGCATAGCTCCCTTCCCGTATAATGCAACTAGGTAAATAGAACTAGGTAAATACACACACACAACTCGTGGCGTTTACTCCAACTCTCGTGGGCGGGGAGTTGGGAGTGTGTGTGTGCATTACCCATAGATCAGTCATATATGAGCTCCGAGCTCTCTTTCGGGAGGGAGATAGCTGTCTATCACGAGTCCAACACATGATCCATTACCACTTAGGGGCAATGGATCGGTAGTATGCCTGGAAGCTTGTTAAAGATGAACCAAAACGCTGAAAAAGGCCAACACAATCATTCAGTCTTATGACGTTGTCATATGGCTTTAGTTACTGTGTATGACATTTAGCTGATAATCGGTAATGCCACTATAGGGATTTCTTGAGTATTTTAATGAATTAGAGAGATTTACGTATATCTTGTTCAACCACTCATGGATGGAAGATCTATTTTATACATGGACTTAGTCTACCTGCCATCAGACGATTGTATTCAGTAACTGAAAAGTCCCGCTATCAATGAACCCATTCTCTGTGGTATACATATAAATTCGATTATCCTATCTGCCGTCAGGCGATTTTATTCGTCTATGTAACCCCTTTCTCCTATCTTCAATATAGCAAAAGGCTTATAGGATACAATCTCTTTGTTGCAGAGTTTTCTAGAGTTACTTAGACGCAGTTTATTCGTTTATATATTTTGCCAATGTTTTATCACGTCCATTTCCATTCCCCCCCTCCTCGTTGTATTTTTCCTTATATTTATTCGTGTTTTGAGTCCTCGGCTCTATTGCATCAATACCGTATTCCTTCATTATGATATTCTACTCTCGCCCTTGCTCCATACACGCATAAAGCCGTTTCTCGTTCGCTCCCCTTCCCGTCTTTCAATATTTCATTTTTTATCTTATCTGCTCTATGCAGCCTCTTTGTCTTTAGTTCGTTCGTCTCTTCTTCTCGTTTTTATCTATTACCCTTTCATTCAATCCTTCTGTCTTCCCCCTTTTCATCATATCTTGCCGTTCTTTTATCTTTTATCGCTTTCATTCACTCAGCTGCCCTATTCTCATAATAATTGATATGTTTTCAGTAAACCGCATGGGTCATGCACACAATCTGTGCATGAGGGTATGTATGTATATATATATATATATATATATATATATATATATATATATGTATATATATATATATATACATACATATATATGTATATATATATACATATATATACATACATATATATACATATATATTTATATATATACATACATATATATATATATATATATATATATATATATATATATATGTACAAATTTCACAAGTCACACGTGAATCACAAATATGCAGAGTCCACTAGGAAGAGGAAAAACACACGGAGTCCGAGCGCTTTCGTGATATATTCACATTATCAAGGAGTACAGAAAAGTGAGTACAAAAAGTGGAGATACAGAGTATAAATAGGACAAGTGAGACATTTACACCTTTGTGTGTGTGTGTGTGTGTGTGTGTGTGTGTGTGTGTCTGTGTGTGTGTGTGTGTGTGTCTTTGTGTGTATGCGCGCACACTTGTAGATAGAATAGAATTTGTATTAAACATAGTTATTCTAATTTCCAACCCCTTTTGATAAAAGCTCCATCTTTCATCTGACTAAATATATCTGAATACATCAAAAGAGAGAAAGAGAGAGAAAAAAGAGAAATAAAACGTTAACAAAAAATAAGTACTGAATGGAATTATATATTTTCAACATTTACAACCAAATAGTAATTTTGCTTTATATTTTATTTCATCTTTTTTATCTATTTTCTACTTCCACGGCAGTGGTACTTCTTTCTTTGTGTTGTAACTCCGTCAGAGACCAGAAAAGGTCCCAAATTCTCAAAAAAAGTTCTATCAACTTAAAATCCTCAGCAAGGAAACGCTTCTTCCTTTATTTTGCAAAACAGAATCCGGGGGGGGGGGGGTTATATCTGTATCGACACATTATTATTGGGCAACTGGGTTCTTCTGTCATTTATTTTTTCTGGCAGAAAAAAAAAAATATACGAGTGTAAGAGTCTAAAAACAAAAGAGGGTTTACTGACCATATAACCTCTAGAATTTTCATTCTAACACCAAACGATTATGTACTGATGCCCGGACAGAGTGAGAGACAAGGCATATTACGATTTTTCAAACTTTGTTCCTCTCGAAACGCGTCCGTTTCAACATATTCGTATATGCACAACACGTGACCCAGCTACATGTTGCTAACCGTCCCTATCTCACAATCCGCGTCCATCTCACGAACCACACCCATCTTGTTACACAAGCCTATTTTATGATACATGCCCATCTAACTACACACACTAATCTCACCACCCACGCCAGATAGAATAGGAATTCTTCACCTAAAACTTTATACCACACACTCTCTCTGTCTCTCTGTCTCTTCCTCTCTCTCTCTCTCTCTCTCTCTCTCTCTCTCTCTCTCTCTCTATATATATATATATATATATATATATATCTTGATGGTGTAGTGGTCAAGTCACTGCTAGCATTTGTCACATACTAGCCTTGGTTCGAGTTCTCGGGCGTACCACGTTTCAATTTCTGCATGCGCCTCCACGGTATTTCCGATGTTGATGGCATAGAATTAAAGTGCACTGTGGTTGATAATATATATATATATATATATATATATATATATATTTGTAGCCTCATGTGTATTTCATTTCTCCTTCTGGAGCACGTAGGTAGTGAAGGAGGCTATAACCTCTCCTTGTTATCCTCCTTACGTTCTAGTTGATACTTTTCTCTTGATTTCAGCTGACAATCGCGCATTTCGTTCATCCGAGAGGTCCACCCAAATAGTCCCTTCGTATCCCTTCGCGAATAACATGGGTCATAAACACATACCTGATGGTCTTAGAGATATGGACCTTTGACGCTACCTTCCTTATCTCATCCCCCCCACCTCCCATATTTTCTTTGTCCTCCTCTTTTATCCACACCGTCTCCTCTTCCTACTCCTCCTCCTCCTTCATTTCCTCCTCGCTCCCCTCTTTATCCTACCCTGTCTCCTCTCACTCCTCCTCCTAACCTCCTCCTCGTCCTCCTTCTTATTCTACATCGTCTGGTCTTCCTCCACTTCCTCCTCGTCCTCTTCCTCTTCACTAAATTGTGAATCTTTCCTTTCCCACCAAAGCGAAGCAAAGATGTGAGTTTTTTTTTCCCAAAAAGGAAATTAAATTTCTTTATAAATGAACTCGCTATTACTGCTCATTCCAAGTGGGTACGTCCTCCCCCCCAAAAAAAAAAAAATCCTCTGCCTCTCATCATTTCTCTTCATTTCACTCCATAACCACATCCCCTCTTCCATCCCAATTATTTTCCCCAAATTTCCCTCGACTTTTTTCCTAAATTTTCCTCACCCTTAACCAGCTTCACCTTTTACCTTTCCTCAGAAACCCTTACCTTTCTTTCCTCTTCTCAGTCCCCTTTCAAATCACTCACGACTCTTTCCTCGTCTTTCCTTCTTCCTTTCCCCTTTCCCATAAATTCTCAATTTACATTTTCCTTCTTTTCCTTCACTCCCCTCTCTAATCTCCCCTTTACCTCTTCCTTCCCCTAACCCTCCCTTTCTTTTTCCTTTTCATTAATTTCCCCGTTCCTAATCTTAACCTTTTCCCTTTACTTTTTCCATCTCCCTCTTTCTTAATATTTTCTATTCTAAATTCATCCCAAACACACTCTCTCTTCTTTCCTTTCCCCAACTCTCTACACACCCATACACTCCCCCATCCTAGTATACTCTCGTTCCTCTTCATCCATCGAATTCCACCCATCCACTCTGCTCTCCCTCACCCATTGTTCCCCCCATCCACCCTCTCACCCACCCTCTCCTTCCCCCTCAACCCCGGCCAACCCTCCTCAAACGCCTTACTTCATTCCTATATGTATCTCATCAGATCTTATATCTATTGTCCCCCTATTCATCTTCTTTATATTCCCCCTCTTCCCTCTTTTATCAATCTATTCTTCTTATTCTTCTTTGTATCTCTTTGTTTCCACCCGTCGTATTTATCTCTTAACTTCATTAATGCCTTTCGTTATTGGGCTGCACTGCCTTGCTTTGGATGACAAACTGTCGACGGTTTCATTGTACAATCAAGGTTCAGAACCTTATGTTCTGCCAACTTCACAAAGTCAAGGCTCTTCTTAGTACGGGAGAACAGGCGCGCGAGCACACACACACACACACACACACACACACACACACACACACACACACACACACACACACACACACACACACACACACACACACACACACACACACACACACACACACACACACACACACACACATACACACACACACACAAACATACACACACAATATTCTTTTATCAGTCACTTAGATATTAATGCATTAAACCCTAAACAAGTAAAATTCGATAGCATCTGGTAGATATATGAAGAACACATCTGCATTAGGAAACAGACACGGGGAATAGCACTAGGAAAGGGTAGAGAGAAAAAAAAACATGTAAAAGAAAAAAAATGTAAAAGAAGAAGAGGGGAAATAACGAGCTTGATAAAAGAGAGAAGATTCCTCTGATTACAGAGGCGGAGATCCGGTTGAAAGGAAAGACAGGAGGAAAGACAAACACCAGTATTGGAAGTGGCACACATACACGAAATGACGACAACTAGGCCAGAATTCTCTTACTTTCTGCATTCTCGCTCTTCCCAGAAAACATCAATGCAACCTCCTACAGAAGCCACGGCGTGAGGCTAGAGAGGGTTGAACATGTAGTTGGGAGGAAGCACTAGGATTGAAAAATATGCAGGAATTCAAAAGTTACATATACAAAAGATCCAATCCAACAGACTCCAGAAATATGAACTCTCTACCTGTCTGTATGCGCACCAAGCGATTACTTGTCACCTCTGGTTGGAGCAGTGTGGGAAAGAGAGAATATCTTCGTCTCTACCATACACAAACACACACACACACACACACACACACACACACACACACACACACACACACACACACACACACACACACACACACACGCACACACACACACGCACACACACACACACACACACACACACACACACACACACACACACACACACACACATATATATATATATATATTTTTTTTTTCTCTCTTTTTTTAACTATGACAAATGTAACTGAAGGCGGATGAAGTATACGAGGAAAATGGAAGAATTTTACTACCTTAACGTTTCGACCCTTAGGGTCTTGATCACAAAGCTTAGCAACAAAGTACAACATGGACATCTTATACACAGACATGTTATCTCACAGGGTGCCTAGGAAAGATCGTCGTGCTCGGAACATTTGTCCGTTTGTTTTCATCAACAACCAATAAACTTGTAGCTCTTGCCAAGCATATAAAACCATTTCTATGGTTGATGTTATTAATAATAAGTATGTGTAGACGCACGCTTTTTTCACACAATTACATGCGTGTGTCTGATGCGCCGCCAGACTGTCAATAATGACAGAAGTGCTGGTAAATGACAACCAGTTCATTGGGTCAAGGTGACGCCCAGAAAGCAGGTTCAACCGTCAAATCGATTTATTTGACCTCGCAAACAGGAGGACGTTGTTAATGAACGAAACAAACTTCCCGCTAATGCAATTTCAAGTAACACATTACTAAGTTTTGAGATTGAAGTGATTAAACATGTAATCGATATTCTATAACCTCACCCTCCCTGATATATTTTTTCTAATGGATTCCTCATAAAACGGAGGGGGAGCCACTGCTCTCATATACGAGACTATTTACAAATTGATGTTGTCTTTCTTGATAGTTTTTTTTTTTCTCTAGCTGTCGCAAGGATATTATCTTCATCTTTGTGTGGGTCCCTAAGTGGTGGAAAGGGCACTACTACACACGACACTTTACGTTTACCTATTGTTTTTTTACATAATTGTGTTCCTATTCTATTCTATTCTATTCTATTTACTTATTTATCTATTTATTTGTTTATTCATTTATTTACTTGTTTATTAATTCATTTTGTTAATTTATTTATCTTTTATTTATCTATTTATTATTATTTTTTTATGGGGAGAATTTCGTCGATTTGTTGATGGATTTAACGCTGGAAACCATTACAGATCATGTCGTAAGGATTAGCATACTTAGCATCAGCCATCTTGCTTTAACGAATATCAGTCACATGATATCGTACATCTGGCGGTGTTTAGGACAAGATAGAGCAGACATTACCGTGCATTTCTTAATTATCTTAAAACTATCAAACGTCTTTGATGATGGAAAGGTCTAGAACCATATCCAGTTTCTAGGTACGGTACGTTAGTTTGATTACGTATATTACCGTGCATTTCTTAATTATCTTAAACTATTAAACGTCTTTGATGATGGAAAGGTCTAGAATCTTATTCAGTTTCTAGGTACGGTGCGTTAGTTTGATTGCGTACGTTAGTTCCCAGGAAGTCTTTTTAAAGGCGAGTTGAAGAATTATTAATAATATAAACGGGAGAAAACTTGGTGCAATCCTTAACGTATTCAATTTTTCTTTTGGTACGCCTTTGATATATATTCATTCTCTAATAGTACCTATGATGTTTTTCCACTTCAATTGCTGTATCTATAGTGGGCGTTATCTCTATTTTCTCAGCCATATGTCTCTAAAGGCTATATTATTTTATTATTAGTTTGTCAGCATATTTATAGATTTCTTTCTAAGTACGGTATAACGGAGAGTATGTCTATATTTCTGAATAATGCGCATGTTATGTCTATATTTTCTCCTCGTCTTTTGACTGTATGTCTGAATACGTCCTCCTGCATTTCCCTTCCCCCTCCATTTATTATCTTTTCCTTGTTCCCCGTCTTATCACATTCCCTCCCTCCACTTTACCTTTTATCTCAATCCCTCTTCAATCCGAGTCAATTTTTCCCTTCAATTTCCCCTTTCCCCGTTATTGCAAATTCTCTATTCCATATTTGATGTGCATTGTCTCGTTGGCTTTAATTCAATTTCGTTTGCAATATACATGACTTTGATTATTAGTAATTTTCTTTGTTATTAAATTTATATTGTGTTGTTCGCCACCATCTCAACCACACCCTTCAAGGGTCATTCTGTAATTGATTTTCTCTTGTGATTTCAGTGTCCTTATTCATGACGTCACCGTTCTTCTGGGAGCTGGGAAATATGTATGTCATGTGTGCCAAGTCCACCCAAATATCAGTACCGAAGACTCTTCTCTCCACTCCCAACACAATTAACACTATTTGGATCAAACACAGAACTCTGATGCAAATCTCAACCACCGAGGGAGGGTCCGCCGGACAGTGTTAGCTGACTTCGACCGCCTCACCGTATATCGTCCCTCACCCAACCTTCCCGCGTCCATGCAACTACGGGCCTGATGCGACGATCATCCACTTGGGACACATCATTCATTCATCTATTCACAATCTCGCTCTTTTCAAAATATTTCTACCTTTTGTATCCTGACAACCACTCTCCTTCCCCTTCTCCACCTCATACTCTAATACCTCCCCGTTCTTCCTCCTCCATCTCTTCCTCCTCTTTTTGTTTCATCTAATCAACACGGCTCCTCTCTCCTCCTTCTCCGTCTCCTCCTCTGTCTATTCCAACCTTGCCTCTTCAATTCTGATCCATGGATCAAATCTCCTAACAATCGAAAAGTCAGCTGGAGTGTGTGTGTGTGTGTGTGTGTGTGTGTGTGTGTGTGTGTGTGTGTGTGTGTGTGTGTGTGTGTGTGTGTGTGTGTGTGTGTGTGTGTGTGTGTGTGTGTGTGTGTGTGTGTGTGTGTGTGTGTGTGTGTGTGTGTGTGTGTGTGTGTGTGTTTACCTAGTTTACCTAGTTGTATTTTGCGGGAGAAGAGCTATGCTCGTAGTGCCCCGCAGTTATATCTTTCCGCATTCAGTTCTTTCTTAAAGTCGTGTATAGTTTTAACACTCACTGTTTTCTCTTTCAAATTTTTCCATGTATCTATCATTCTATGTGGAAAGCTATTCTTTTTCAGATGTGTGTGTGTGTGTGTGTGTGTGTGTGTGTGTGTGTGTGTGTGTGTGTGTGTGTGTGTGTGTGTGTGTGTGTGTGTGTGTGTGTGTGTGTGAATGTGAGTGTGTACATATGTGTGTGTATATGAATGTGAGTGTGCATGTGTGTGTGTATATGAATGTGTGTGTGCATGTGTGTGTGCAGGTGCGTTTTTTGTGTGTATGCGTGTGTATGAACGCACGCATGCATGCGTGTACAATAATCACATGCACATACAACCACGTGTATACTTAAGAGACGTAGATTGTTTACGACACAGAGAACCACTGACGTCCTCTACACGTCCCTATCTCCTTCCTTCGCGTCCCTAATTGCCCCCTTCACCTCCCGTCCAATCGTTATCTCTCGTTTTCTCTCAAAACATTAACCCCGCAATTCTCTTCCTACACACATCCTCCCTTTTTCCTTCTCCTCCTCCTCCTCCTCTTCTTCCTCTTCCCATTCTTATTCCCTTCCCACCTCCCACTTCTTTCCTTTATGTATGTTTTTCGTCATTACTTGTTTCTTCTCTTTATTTTCTCTCCTCTTCCTCTTCATCTTCCTCTTCCCTTTCTCTTCCTCCTCCCCGTTGCTTTGCCCCACATCTCGCGTACCTTCCTCCTTCTCTTACCTCATCTACTCCTCCTCTTCGTCCTCTTCCTCCTCCTCTTCTTCCTCTTCCTCCTCCTCCACTTACCCCTACTCTTCATCCTACTCCTCCTCTTCGTCCTCTTCCTTCTCCTCTTCTTCCTCTTCCATCTACTACTACTCTTCGTTCTACTCCTTCTCTTCGTCCTCTTCCTTCTCTTCTTCCTCTTCCTCCTCCTCCACTTACCCTTTCCTTCATCCTACTCCTCCTCCTCGTCCTCTTCCTTCTCCTCCTCTTCCTCTTCCTCCTCTTCCATCTACTATTACTCTTCGTTCTACTCCTCTTCGTCCTCTTCCTTCTCCTCTTCTTCCTCTTCCTCCTCCTCCACTTACCCCTACTCCTCCTCTTCGTCCTCTTCCTTCTCCTCTTCTTCCTCTTCCATCTACTACTACTCTTCTTTCTACTCCTCCTCTTCGTCCTCTTCCTTCTCCTCCTCCATTTCTCACCCTATCTGCCTTCTGCGAAATGTCTTTCTTCTCTCATATCTCCCTTTACCGCTTTGTATATTTATATTCATCTCCTATTCCTCTTGTTCCCCTCCTCTTCCTCCCCCCCCTCTTATTCCTCCTCCTCCTCCTCCTCCTCCTCCTTATCCTTTCTTTCCTCTTCTCCCCTTCGCCCCTCCTCCTCCTCTTCCAGGCACGCCATTTGTATTCATCGTCATCGTATTTATCTTAATCTTTCTTTCACTCCATCTTTACAAACTAACCCTCCATTACCTCCCTCTCTCCTCCTTTCGTTGCCCTGGCATTCTTTTTCCTTCTTCCCTCATCTCCTCCTCCTCCTCCTCCTCCTCGTCTTCCTCCTCCTTTCCTCTTTCCGCCCCTTTATTCCTCCTCTCATCTTTTTCTTTCTCTCTAGTCCTTTTCCAATTCTTCCTCTCCCTTTCCTTCCTATATACTATTACTCTTTTTTTCCTCCCTTTTCCTTCATATCTAATCTTCCTCTTCCTCCTCAT
>NC_134814.1:14110305-14112805 GCF_046742065.1 Oratosquilla oratoria
TCGAGTGGATCGAGGTGGAGTGAAATCACCATATGATAAAGCGGTGGCGACCAACTACCTTCCGCTGTCGGGTCCTGCTGTGTTTTGTTTTGCTGAGCTCCCTTTGATCCGAGCAGTGTGGTGGGTGAGATGTATTACCCTTCATTCATGAGGTGATAAGATAGGAGGGACAATGAAAGAGTTTTGGAGATGGGTATGGGTCAAGTGTTCAGTGTGTATCAGCTTCACCTTGACCACACACCCTCATGATGGGGAAAAGGCCTTTTGGAATATAATTGTACAGCTGTAAATGCGCGGATGTATATGTATGTGTGCATTTATATGTGTATAAGTGTTTTCGTGTATTGCATCCTCAGATAGAGTATTCTGTTTGGAGATGAATAAACGGAAGTACTTCACGTTGTTTTCTCTTTGTGGTGATTTTACATGCTTGTACACACACACACACACACACACACACACACACACACACACACACACACACACACAAATACACACACACACACACACACACAACCACACACACGCATATATTATATATATATACATATATATATATACATATATATATATATATATATATATATATACATAAACATATGTGATGATTCTCTATCTTCCCTTACAGTTATTTCTTATCTCTCTTCAACATTGCCTCCTCTGTTGAGAAATACTTCCTCTGTCTAATCTTTCTTCAACATTTCCTTTTCTGGACAGAAATACGTTCCCTTTCGTCTGGTTTGATATATAGATGCAAATGCGTTTCATAAATTTTGCTACACAATACAGGAATTTGAAAATAAGAACTTTTTTGTGTGTATATTAGAAAATTTATATCACAGCCGTACAGGAATTTGAAAATAAGATTTTTTTTTTTTTTTTTTCCGTATTAGAAATTTGATATCACAGTTAGGGACCTAACTGCAAATCTAGTTTATTGGATGGTCATCAAGATCTCTTCTTCACAAATACTACTTATTTTTTAAAGAATCCTTTTTCAATTTAGGTTTAAAGAAGCTCTCGCGGGTCAGTTCTGTGTGTCCGCAACAGACCTCTTGGGTCCTCAGCGCCTCCCAGAAGCTCCCGGCAGACTCTTCTCACATGTGTCCGCGCGAAAAGACACGATCTCAACTTTTTCTTTTCAGATTTTGGAAATCGCTTTTGGGTTCGCGGCAATGCTGGCACAAACTGTCCAAAAGAATTCTCGGAAAGATACTAAAAAAAAAAAAAAAAAAAAAAAAAAAAAAGCCGTGTGTATGTATGTATGTATGTATCTATGTATGCATGCATACATGTGAGCATGTATGTTTATATATATATGACTGAATGTGTGCACTTAGCATAAAGATATGGAAATATGATTCAATGGTGGAATGAACATATGAATAAATGCACTTGGCAAGGAAAGTTAAAACACAGAGTAGTTCCTTCCGTGCCGGATGACACATTTTCACCTAAACTTTGCTAAATGACATCTAGCTGTCGACCTGTGCTCAAAGTGCCAGATTTAGTGAAAAATGTTAAATCTAGTCTGTCATCCTACGCTACCAAACCTGCAGCAGTAGCAGCAGCAGCAGGAGAGAGAGAGAGAGAGAGAGAGAGAGAGAGAGAGAGAGAGAGAGAGAGAGAGAGAGAGAGAGAGAGAGAGAGAGAGCGAGAGAGAGGGAGGGAGAGAGAGAGAGATAGATAGATAGATAGATAGATAGATAGATAGAGAGAGAGAGAGAGAGAGAGAGAGAGAGATATAGAGAGAGAGGTAGATACAGAGAGAGAGGGAGATACAGAGAGAGAGGGAGATAGATGGATAGAGAGATACAGAGAGAAAGAGAGATACAGAGAGAGAGGGAGATACAGAGAGAGAGGGAGATAGATAGATAAATAGAGAGAGAGCGAGAGAGAGAGAGAGAGAGAGAGAGAGAGAGAGAGAGAGAGAGAGAGAGAGAGAGAGAGAGAGAGAGAGAGAGAGAGAGAGAAATTCCTCTCCCCTTCTATCGTGGATCTCGGTGGCACGGATCACGTCAATTGTGGCTGTTCCACCCTCAAAAGCCAAATTGACGGTCCGATAGAAAGAAACGACCAAATGGATGGGGTCGATAGACAGATTGCATGCAATTGAGAAGACTCGTGCTTCCAGACACAAAGAAAGATGACCCTTAATTGTACCTTCTATAAGGCATATTTCCCTTCGTCAACGACGTGAGATTTCAATGAACCAAGTTGTCTTGCCCGCGGGCATGGTAAGTATATGTGTGTGTGTGTGTGTGTGTGTGTGTGTGTGTGTGTGTGTGTGTGTGTGTGTGTGTGTGTGTGTGTGTGTGTGTGTGTGTGTGTGTGTGTGTGTGTGCGTGTGTGTGTGAGAATGAGTTTGTATATACATATGTATATACATACATATACATACATACATATATATATATATATATATATATATATTATATATAAAATAATGAACGCAACAAAGACGAGGAAAGGACTAGCCGTAGAATATTTAATAAGAACC
>NC_134814.1:14122805-14142805 GCF_046742065.1 Oratosquilla oratoria
AGTGGCATGCCAATCCTCAATCCTTCTTAACCAGAAAGTGACACTTGCTTTGATTACACAGGGCAATGATGATATATTGGGTCTGAATTGATTACCTCCCCTTGAACTTCCCCCCCACACTTAATTTTCATAACTTCATTCGTTTATTATTATTCACATTTTTTTCATATCTACCCAACTTCTTCATCTTCCCCCTTCCTATTTTACATTCTTCCGTCGTTTTCGTCTATTTCCTTTTCCCTTGTTCTTAGGCTCTTCTTTCTTTTGGTCACCTCTTCCGCTTTCTCTTAGGAGTCTGCTGGTGGCGTAATGCAAAGCGTGCTGGTCTCACATTCACTTAGTTGTGTGTTTGAATCCCGCACTCCTCTCCGTTCTCAGCAGTGATTTTTAATTGCCCCCCAACAGTCCCTAAAGCACATAACAGGGCTTTGGCTGGAGCAAAGCGCCTCTTGGCGTAGGCTCTCCATCTTCTCCCCTCCTTTTCGAAGTCTCCTTCGTTCTTGTCGAACTCCCCCTTTCTTCTTATCCTCTTCTCCATTTCTTGTATTCTTCCTTCCCCTCTCTCCCCCTTCTCCTCCTACTCCACATCTCTAATCCCTCCTCCTCCCCTTCCCTTCTTCTCCTTCATCCTCTTCATCATCATCATTCTACTTCTCCTCCTTCTTCTCCTTCTCCTCCTTCTCCCTCTTCCTTCCTCTTCCTCTTTATTTATTTTTCCCTTCCCTTTCTCTTCATACTCTTTTTTTCAACTCCCTTCCTCCTTCTCCTCCTTCTTCTTCTTCTTCTTCTTCTTCTTCTTCTTCTTCTTCTTCTTCTTCTTCTTCTCCTCCTCCTCCTCCTCCTTCTCTTCCTCCTCTTCCTTCCTCTTCCTCTTTATTTATTTTTCCCTTTCCTTTCTCTTCATCCTCTATTTTTCAACTCCCTTCCTCCTCCTCCTCCTCCTCCTCCTCCTCCTCCTCTTCCTCCTACTCCTCCTCTTTCTCTGCTTCTCCTGCTCCTCCTACATCCCACTACTGCCTAATATCTCATAGCACAACAAAGCGGCTCATAAATCAATCAATTGAGCAATCAATCAAGTTCCAGCAAGCCCTTTGCCAGTCTCTTGATCGTCCGGCAAGGCACCGCTCCATCTTGTTCTTGGACTTGCACGAGATCTCAGACTCCTCGCTCGACCACCACTTAGTCTCCTTCTGGACGAAGACGCAAAGAATGAAACTCTTCAGCGATGTCGCAACAACCTCTTACACTACCGCTCCATCTTGTTCTTGAACTTGCACGAGATCTCAGACTTCTCGTTCGACCACCACTTGGTGTCCTTCTGGACGAAGACGCAAAGACTGAAACTCTTCAGCGATGTCGCCACAACCTCTTACACTACCGCTCCATCTTGTTCTTGGACTTGCACGAGATCTCAGACTCCTCGTTCGACCACCACTTAGTCTCCTGGACGAAGA
The DNA here is from genome assembly GCF_046742065.1 of Oratosquilla oratoria. NCBI lineage: Eukaryota > Metazoa > Arthropoda > Malacostraca > Stomatopoda > Squillidae > Oratosquilla > Oratosquilla oratoria. The sequence goes on from NC_134814.1 coordinate 14,124,260, forward strand.
CGCAAAGAATGAAACTCTTCAGCGATGTCTCCACAGCCTCTTACACTATGTAACCCTACTCCAGTGTTTACACTTGCCTGCAGATGTTTGGTTTTAATGGGAAGTAGAAAAAAGGAGGGGTAGGAGGAAGAGGGGAGAGAAGAGGAAAAAATAAAGGGATAGAGGGTTGCGAGGAAGAGGAAGAGGAAGAGGTTAGAACGAAGAGGGATGGAGAGGAGAACAGGAGGCGGAGGGAAAGGTAATTGGAAGAGGAAAAGGGAAGGTAGAGTAGTAGAGGAGGAGGTTCATCAGGAGGAGGAGGAAGAGAAGAAAGAAGAAGAGACTGAGGAGGAAGAGGAGTAGGAGGATAAGCAATGGGAGGAGGAGGAGGAGGAGGAGGAGGAGAGGGGAGGAAGAGGGTGAGGAGGAGGAGGAGGAGGAAGATAAGAAAGAAGAAGAGACTGAGAAGGAAGAGGAGAAGGAGTAGGAGGATAAGGAGTGGGAGGAGGAGGAGGAGGAGGAGGAGGAGGAGGAGGAGAAGGGGAGGAGGAGGGTGAGGAGGAGGAGGACGAGGGTGAGGATGAAGATGAGGAGGAGGACGAGTGGAAGAAAGGGGAGGAGGAGGAGGAAAATGGGGGATATGGAAGGGTGTGGATTTATATGAAGGGGAAAAAGGGTGGATATGAGTTGGGGAGATTAAAATAAAGGATGTGTGCATTTATTCCCTGCAATAATAATAGAGGGTGATTCCTCCCCACACCCCTGCCGTTGCAAGCTGTGTCTGCAATAAGCGCGTCGATTAATAGTTATATCAACTGTTCCTTTTTTCCTTCTTCTCCCTTACGATTAAGCGACCAAAAATGCTTAAACGTGTTCCTTTAGTTCAGAAATGATTATTTTTGTTATACAAAGAATATTGGGTGTAAAAATACACAAAATAATCTACAACAAAAGATATTTACATAGTTCTAATATAACCTGGGTCTCTTTTGTGTAGAAACGATAATTTTCGTTATACGAGAACTATTAAATATAAATATATAAGAAACTATCTGGAACAAAAGATATTTATACGGTACAGTATGACACATGATACATGTACGATACATGTATACAATATCTACAATATATTCTAAAATATTTACAACAATTACACGACACAATACTGAGAACTATTAAATATACAGATATAAGAAACAATCTGGAACAAAATATATTTATACGGTACAGTATGACACATGATACATGTACTATACATGTACACAATATCTACAATATTTTCTAAAACATTTACAACAATTACACGACACGATACTGTATATCTTGGAGTGCCGTAGAATGCAGGTCCTGTGTATACACTCAGTACACTGTCCGGAAACTTTCTGGACGCCCTCTCCTCCCAGTCCCTGGAGCCTAGGCCCGGACAGTCCATTACATAATTACCTGAAGCTTCAGTTTCAGAAAAGAGTGTGGCGTGCTTTCCGGCATCATCCGCCTGAGTGATCCTGTGATAAAATTAATCTCGACTTTTCAACCCTGTGCTACCGTGGACGGGGAAGTGAGGTGAGGTGCTACGGAGATGAACGAATCCGCGGCAAGCAAAATAAAGGAGAAGATGCTACTCGCTAGCTAAAGGGCTGATGGACACATGCAAAAATATCTTTGTTGTCGAGGGGGTGCCACGGAAATGAATTATAGTCGGGACGTAAAAAGTAAAAGGAAATGTAGCTCTTGGTACCAATAGGGCTTAGGCTGTTCTTGAAGAGGGTCCCCCAGAAATGTGTTTAATCTTTGTAATGTTTCGTAACTCTGTCAAATCCATTGAACAGTATTATTAGCAGTCTAGAAAATGGTCTTTAGTTTAAACATTTGCAAACACACTGGAGGGACTAGACTAGAAAATGACTAAAGTTTTCTCTAACGTTATGAAACATTTAAAAGACCGAGTACCTTATTTTGGGTACCTTGCACTTGTCAAGAAAGAAAACGCAATCTTCGATAATGAATTTGTATAAATCATAAATAAATTAAACACTAAAAATCTCACTGTAACTGTAATTAACGTCTTACATGTTTGTTTTTTGGTTGTCGCTGGGCAATTTTATTAATCTAATGAAAACTCATCTTGGGATTATAACAGTTGCTACTGACGTGTATCCATTCAGTCTATAACCAGGCAATTCTATTAGCCTGAAGAAAAATATCGCAAAACGAAAGGTTTAAATATCTCATTTTGTTCGCTGTCTACTTAAACCCTCCTAAATTAAGAATAAAGCCTTCGGGGGAGGAAAAGAAATCCTCCTTCATCAAACTACTTCCAAAGTTTGAACAATGTAAACAAGCTATGGGCAATGAAATTACCCAGTTCGACAGCCTGGATTACCCAAGACACTCCCCCCCTCCTCCACCCCCACCCCATCCCACCTTCCTAAAAAAAAATTACCATTTGCTCCTCAAATATATTATTCCTAAGCACATTTCGCCTGGTGTGGTAAAGTTTGATAACGAGTTCACCTAGTTAAATAGAAACCGACCATGATAACTCTGGTTGAAATGTTTTTGAATCAGATTAGACAGGATTAAGTATTTTTCGAAAACCATTCTTCTTAGTCCAAACATTACCGGCCTCATCTCCAGCGGTCTAAGATTTCAAGTTCGAATTACCATTTAATATTATTACTACAATTATTGTCTTGGCTAGCATCAGAAGATCCTATTTAGTTTAAGAGAAACCTTTGAGGTATGGAATGATAAAGTCTTGGTAAATAACTGAAATTCACGAGCCATCTTCAACTGGAAATCGTTCTAATATATCAAAGGATTACGATGGATTACAAAGGCGGATCATGCCGACAGGAGACCTTTTGGTCCATAACTAGGTTTGATGCGAAAAAAAGATTAATAATGACAAATAAATAAATAATATAAGAATTATGATAATATAATAATAAATAAAAAATATATATATGCATAATTAAATAATAAACAGATAAACAATAAATAATAATAAATTAATACATTAATAATAAATGAAAAACAAGCATTTTATCAGCTAAGGTAACTCCTCTCTCTCTCTCCCTCTCTCTCTCTCTCTCTCTCTTAGGTTAGGTTAGATTAGACTGGTTTAGGTCAGGTCAGGCTAGGCTAGGCTAGGTTAGGTTGGGTTAGGTTAGGTTAGGTCAGGCTAGGCTAGGTTAGGTTGGGTTAGGTTAGGTTAGGTTAAGTTGGGTTAGGTTAGGTTAGGTTAGGTTAGGTTAGGCTAGGTTTTATCAGGATTTGGTAAGGTTTTATTAAGTTTGTTCGGGTTTGGTTTGGTAAGGTAATGTAAGGTTATGTTATGCAAGGGTAGGCTGGGATAGGTTTGGCTAGGTTAGGCTAGGTTAGGTTTGGTCAGATTAGGCTAGGTTAGGTTAGGTTATGATAGCCTAATTAACTTAGCTTAGATTAGGTTAGCTTAGGTTAAGTTAACTTGATAAAGTGTTATAAGATTTGGAAAGGTTTGTTAACCTTAGGTTAGGTTAGATTTAATTAGATTTATTTTGGTTTAGTTTGGTTTTTGTTTGAGTTCGGTTGGATTGGTTTTGTTGCATTTCGACTGTAGCTCACAGACGAAATCTTTTTGGCAGAAACCTGTCGGAATCGGCCGAAGGAATCAAATTCACCACAGTGATGCATCTTTTCCCTCTTTTCTGGTGAACACAAAATCTGCTGAGTGAAGACAATATATATATATATACATATATATATATATATGTATATATATATATGTATATATATGTATACATACATATATATATATATATATATATATATATATATATATATATATATAAGTATTTTAGACAAATGATTTGGATGATGGAGAATATAAACACAGGGGAAGGCACGGAACCCTAAACATTCTAACGTTTCGTTCGTGTAGAACTTCTTCAGAAGTTCTACGCGAACAAAACGTTAGTACGTTAGTGTGTTTAGGGTTCCGTGCCTTCCCCTGTGTTTATGTTCTCCATCATCCAAATTATATATATATATATATATATATATATATATATATATATATATATATATATATATATATATATAGACAGATAGATAGATAGAGAGAGATTCTCCGTTTTTCCTTCTCCCATTCTTCCATCTATTTCTTTCTCCCTCCTCTTTCTTCTCCTCTCTCTTTCCTTCTCCCCCTCTTATCCTCACCCCCCCCTCCTTACTCTCTCCTTAGTCCCTGCACCCCAAGGGCCCACCTCCTCCTCCTCAGTGTATTTCTCCATTTTCCAGGACACTTCCCCTTACGAGAGCACAATTTCCTCTCCAATCACTTCCTCTTTTCCGAAAATCTCCCCCCTCCACTACCCTCCCCTCCCTTCCCCCTCTCTCTCTATTACCAGCAATTTTCCCCCTCACCCCCATCCCCCATTCTTCCTTACTCTCCCTCCCTCACTCCCCCTTCCCTTTCCTCCCTCACCCTCATCTTCCCATGCCTCTCCCTTCTCCCCCTTAATCTCCTTTTCCCTCTTACTCTTTCCTCCTTGTGCCCTTTCCCCTCCCTCACCATCCCTTCCCTCCTCCCTATCCTTCTCCCTTCTCTCCCCTTCCCCTCTTTCCCCTCACCCACACTCTTCATCTCCCCCTTTTTCCCCTCCCTCCTCCCTCTCCGTCCCCTCTTACCCTCACTGTCCCTTCCCCAGTGAAGCCGGCAACCCCCAAAGCCGCGTCCATATTTGCATAAAGAATGAAGGCTTGATCGCGCCTTTGCCTTCTGGGATGCCCCAGGTTACCAGAAATATATAGTATTACCGGGACATTACCAGTTACCGGAACGTTCGGACTTGTCACTAATGCTCTGAGTTACCAGAGGCACTTTGAGTTACCAGAAATACTGTTACTGATTCTGAATTTTAAGTAACATTCTAGTTCACCAGGATTATTTTGAATTACCAGAAATACTGTCACTGAGTCTGAATTTTAAGTAACATTCTAGTTCACCAGGATTATTTTGAATTACCAGTAATGTTACCAGTTATGAGGAACTGTACGAGTTATCAGAATTATTATGAGTGACCAGAAATATACCGACTTACCAGGAATATTACGTGTTATTTGAAATGTTTTCAGTTAGCCAAGAGCATTTCGAATTACTGAAAATAAAATAAACGAGTTACGAAGACACTTTATAGTTACCGTAAACTTTCCAGGTTCCAGCGACTACTGGACCTTCCAGTATCTCCACGAGCATGGAAAGGATATCCTTTCATACATGTGACCTCGAAAAACAAACTCAAATTTTGTTTTTTTCTCACAAACGCAAAAATACAGTTTTGTGTTTACGTTTCTACTCCGGGTCCAGCGAACACACAAACTCCCGAAACCGTTCCACGTGAAATCAGTTTGTGTCATTTTCATTCGGCGAAAAACAATAAATCTCACGCATTGGAGAATTTATCTTTTTGGGTACGAACGCATACTAATGAATATATATATATATATATATATATATATATATATATATATATATATATATGTATATATATATATGTATATATATATATATACACGTGTATATTATATATATATATATATATACATATGTACATATATATATATATATTATATATATATATATATACATATGTACATATGTATATATATATATATATATATATATATATACACATATATATAAATATAAGTGTATGATGTGTGTGTGTGTGTGTGTGTGTGTGTGTGTGTGTGTGTGTGTGTGTGTGTGTGTGTGTGTGTGTGTACGTGTGTGTTTGTGTAAGTGTGGATGTATGTTTGTGTGTGTGTGTGCTTGCGTGTGTGTGTGTGTGTGTGTGCGTGTGTGTGTGTTGTGTGTGGTGTGTGTGGTGTGTGTGTGTGTGTGTGTGTGTGTGTGTGTGTGTGTGTGTGTGTGTGTGTGTGTGTGTGTGTGTGTGTGTGTGTGTGTGTGTGTGTGTGTCTGTGTGCGTGTGTGTGTTTGTGTCTGTGTAATTGTTTTCTCTTCCTTCTCGTTCACTGCTACAGACGGATTAAAAAGTTGATCTCTGCAAGTTCTTGCGTTATTTCTATGAGTTAGTAAAAAGCTCCTTAATTACTACATGGCACCCATGTTGCAAATATTTGTGATGATAAGTACCAGATTAGAATATTGCAAATAGTTAAATAAAGAAAAATTAATCCTTAGGCGCCATCCTTTACAATTCATAAATACCTGAAGACAGTCCCCGATATTTGGAATTTGTCTGTACTTTCCAGCTGCAAATATTATCATTACGAGTCCTGTATAAACCTCTTAGGTATATTGTTCTCAATAACGCCTTAAGACTTCGTCCAGTTTGCTTTTTAGTGGTAAAAAGTGAAAAAAAATTCAATTGACCCCTTAAGATTTTGTGCTCTCTTTAAAGACGTCTAGTTCAGGAGGTCTTAACCTTTTTTTCAGTTACGTACTCGAGAGTCATTAGACCATAGACTCGTACCATCATTACCCTGACACAGAATACAAAATTGTAATATATCAAGACTAATTAAATATATAATGGTACCGCAATGGATATCAATTGGTTCAAAAGGATATTGACTTTATTCATCATTTAACCATTAGCACTTACGCAATGTACCGTGATACTACATATGCTGTATTGAAAATGTAGTTCCTTTCACTAATCGTCTATGTTCCCCTGACAACCGTCCCGCGAACCACAAATTGAGAACCTTTGGACAAGTTGAGCAGTTCGGTTTTATCAAGTTTAAGTCAGACATCTCTGGAAGCTTCAAGGTTCACCTTCAGTCAACCAAGACTTACAAGTAAAACTGAAATACCTTAGTGTATATTACATGATACTGTATCCTTGGAGTTCTCCGACACCCTTGCACATCACAACCGCCAGAAACCAAAGAACTCGAGTCTCTACAAACCCCAACACTCCGCGAGACTCACCCGTATATTTTTCTACTCTCTTCCCTCCTCTTTCTCCTTCCGTTCCCCATCCTCCCTCCCCCATCCTCCCCCCCACATCCTCCCACCCCAACCATCACCTCCAGTCCCCCGTCACCGTCGCCAGCCGGAGGCAAGACCCGTCCTGCCAGTCTGGGCCGCTGAGGCTTTTTCTCAAACGGTCCTCGTAGCCAGAAATTCCTAAGGTGGTGAAGAGAGAACCTGATGTAAGTCGTCCAACTCGGCTCAGAAAATATACCGAAAATATGTCGACATTCCGCACTTTGTGGGGGTATGCATATTTGCATGCATATACGTGTGTGCATATTCATATGTATATATATATATATACACATATATATATATATATATTATATATATATATATGTATATTTGTATGAATGTATGCATGTATGTGTGCATATATGTATATATGTATGTATCTATGTATGTATGCATGCATTTACAATATGTATGTATTTATATATTATATATATATATATATATATATATATATATATATATGTATATTAGATTTGTAAATAGCTGGAGTACAGGAACCATTTTGGAAGAAAGTATATTTTCTTCCATATATGTATATATATATATATATATATATATATATGTATATATATATATATATATATATAGATATATATATATATATATATATATATATATATATATATATATAGCTCCCCACTAGTAAGCTCCCCCACTAGTAAGCTCCCCACTTTTGAATTTACTTGAGTAAATGCAGGTGGTGTTAAGGTAGGAGGGAAGGAAGAGGATGGAGATGAGTGGAGTGTGTGTGATAGGGATGTAATTGGTGGGAGTGGTTTTTATGACTTTGTTTTTTGGCTACCTCCATTATAAGGGGGGAGAAAGCCTTTGGTAGATGTATGAAGGAATGATTGTACCTATGGTGTTGGATGGAAAAGACTTAGGATGTCAGAGGCAGAAAGAATACGTTAGGTATTTTTAGGTTGAAGAATATTATGGTTGTTTCAAGTATGGATAGTGAAAAATAAGGTGAAACAGAGAATAGGTGACACAAGAAAGATCCATTGTAGGGTGGTCCACGGGGTGTTTGAAGTGATTTGAGCATATGGATTTAAGCATAGTTTTTATTTATTCATTTATTATTATTTTGAATTTTTTTTTTTTTTTTGCATCCGACCTAGATATGGACCAAAAGGTCTCCTGTCGGCATGCTCCGCCTTTGTAATCCTTTGTAATATATACGTATCTATATGTGTACATATACATACATACGTATATATATATACATATATATACGTATATATATATATATATATATGTATATATATATATACATACATATGTATATGTCTATATATGTATGTATATATATATATATACATACATATGTATATGTATATATATAAATATATATATATATTTATATATATATACATATATACATATATACATTAGAAAGGATTACAAAGGCGAAGCATGCCGACAGGAGACCTTTTGGTCCACATCTAGGTCTGATACGAAAAAAATCTTTATAATAATAAATTAATAAATAATAAATATAATAATGTAAATAACAAATAAAACACACAAATAAATGCATAGGTATAGTTGAATAATAAACAAAACATGTTAAAAAGTAAATATTTATTTGACATATAACTAATTATAAATGTAAATCAGACAGACAAATGATAACAAAACAAAAACAAATACAGGTAATATTGAATAAATTGTAATCACTACAGCATCTTGCTTAGGTGTTTATCTCAATGATTCTTAAAGCTTCGAACTGAACTACATTGCACTACCTGTGCAGGAAGTTTATTCCATTAATTAACTACACGGTTGGCAAAGTTGTTTCTACCTACTTCCAAGTTGAATCTATTTCCGCACAGTTTGAGACCATTGTTTCTTGGCTGATTCTCATTCAATGTGAAAATTTTGACAAGAAACAATGGTCTCAAACTGTCCGGAAATAGATTCAACTTGGAAGTAGGTAGAGACATGTGTTTGTATTTATAAGGTATGTGAGTATGTACATACGAAAATCGACTAAAACATATGAATCTGTTTTCCCTAACAAAGCGAAGACTCAGAGGTGACTTGATACAGGTCTTTAAGATTTTAAAGGGAATTGACAACATCAAAAGTGACAAAAATTTCACACTGAATGAAAATCAGACAAGAAACAATGGTCTCAAACTGTCCGGAAATAGATTCAATTTGGAAGTAGGTAGAAACAACTTTGCCAACCGTGTAGTTAATGAATCATTTAGATAAATACCTAAGTAAGATGCTGTAGTGATTATAATTTATCTTATATTATTTATTTTTGTTTTGTTATCATTTGTCTGTCTGATTTTCATTTATTATTAGTTATATGTCAATTTATTATTATTTACTATTTACCTGTTTGTTTATCATTTAACTATACCTATGCATTTATATATGTAAGTTATTTTTTATTTACAATAATGTAGTTTTTATTTATTGTTTTATTATCAATATGATTTTTTTCGCATCCGACCTAGATATGGACCAAAAGGTCTCCTGTCGGCATGCTCCGCCTTTGTAATCCTTTGTAATATGTATGTTTGTACAAATGTATGCAGTATATATATATATTATATATATATATATATATATAATATATATATATATATATATATATATATATATATACATACATATACTAAAGTTGAATATTATCATCCAGCTGAGAGGAAACCTCAGTTATAAAATGAATCTCGATAAGATAGAGGGAGAGAGAGAGAGAGAGAGAGAGAGAGAGAGAGAGAGAGAGAGAGAGAGAGAGAGAGAGAGAGAGAGAGAGAGAGAGAGAGAGAGAGAGAGAGAGAGAGAGAGAGAGAGAGGGAGAGGGAGAGAGAGGGAGAGAGAGAGACAAATAAAAAGTATTGAAATGTTCCATTTTCTGCAAAAAGGGCATAACCAAAATAAAACCTGTAGATGCAGCTAAATCCTCTAAATTCTTTGCGGTTAGACTCCATGGAGTAGAGACAAAAGAAATCGCTAGATGCAGCGAAATCCGCTAAATTCTACGAGACTGAACGCGGCACAGACAAACAGAGAAAAACGATTTGGAAACGCCACAGAACACATCTGTATGGGTGCCCGCCTTCCACCAAACCTAATTATAGAGCTTGATTACCCTCAGCACAAAAGGGTGAAAAGGGGAAGGGGGAAAGGTAGAAAGGAAAAGGAAAATTAAGTAGATATGCATAATGATTTGATGGTGGAATGTGCATGGTCGTTGAATATGTGTGCATTTATGCGCGTTCGTATGTTCGTGTGTGTGTGTGTGTGTGTGTGTGTGTGTGTGTGTGTGTGTGTGTGTTCACTTGGTCTTTTGATCACGTGTTGGACTCGTGATCGACAGCTATTTCCCTCCTGGAAGAGAGCTCAGAGCTCGTAGGTCCGATCTATGGGTAATGCTATGACCTTTCACACACACAACCCACCAACTCCCCGCCCACGATAGTCAGAGTAACGACCTGGAGCGCAGCGATACCGAAATAATTTCGGCCCTGGGCAGGATTCGAACCAAGAACTGCGGGCCACTATGGTGGCAGTTCAGCGCTCTACCAACTACGCCACCGAATCGTGTGTGTGTGTGTGTGTGTGTGTGTGTGTGTGTGTGTGTGTGTGTGTGTGTGTGTGTGTGTGTGTGTGTGTGTGTGTGTGTGTGTGTGCGTGCGTGTGTGTGTGTGTGTGTGTGTGTGTGTGTGTGTGTGTGTGTGTGTGTGTGTGTGTGTGTGTGTGTGTGTGTGTGTGTGTGTGTGTGTGTGCTTGTGCTTGTGTGTGTATGGACGTGCATGTACGTATATATGCACATTTTTGTGTTTACAGATTTATCCCTACACAAACCAAATCAACGTACTTCAAACATAGCTACTACACGAAACAAGAAAACAATCAAATCCTTGACACGATCCCTCATAGTTGATCTCGAACTACTTCAGAAATGCATGACGATAAGGACTTTACTTCCCAATTGCCTCAGCATTTAACGTTGATGAAATTCCTCAGGACCAAGCACTAATCTCTCATGCATAGCTTGATACCCCTTTCTCTGCAATGATGATGAAGGCTTTAAATCATTTGATATTCTAATTAAACCAGTTCCCATTGTCCATACGATCTCGTTAGCGTCTCAAATGTTAATCAAGTTCGTTGAACCCATGCATGGATGGTCTGAACAAACGCTTGTTCCTACCCCCGTACCCCTCCCCTCTCCTCTCCTCCCATGGAGATGAATAAAACCGACTGGCGACTAGAAAATAAATCTAAAAAACATGAAGAATTTACTAGAGATTTATGTGTTTGTTAGTATTTGGTATACGAGAGAGGAAGGGAATTGGTTAGAGGTCCGAGATGGGTCATTTTCAGCTGAATAAAATCTGCTGGCAAGAGTGATGAGCCACCATCGTCTCCAGGTTTAACTCTTTAGTGACAAATTTTGATTATTGCGCAAGATACACTCAAACGAATATTTTTTCAAATGCTGACATGTTTTTGTTTTTATTTAGATGTTTTACTTGTTTATTTATTAATTTTATTTTATTCTATTTTTATCTAATTCGTCCTACAGGGGACGGACTGCCGGTTGTGTACCAAACACTTTTATGTTCAGAGTTATGATCATTTTAAGGTGAAGTGAATAGTTTGGTTTCAAGAGTTACCGGGGTACAGATGTTGCCAGAAAGAGTCTACAGCCAATTCGTTACCAAGTTGGTGTAACACACACACACACACACACACACACACACACACACACACACACACACACACACACACACACACACACACACACACACACACACACACACACACACACACACACACACACACACACACACACACACGACTCGGTGGCGCGGTTGGTAGAGTCCCAAACTGTCAGTACGGCGGTGCCGGCGGTACCTGGTTCGAATCCTGCCCAGGGCTGAAATTATTTCAGTATCGCTGCGCTTCGAGTCGTTACTCCAACTCTCGTGGGCGGGGAGTTGGGTGTGTGTGTGCGTGTAAGGTCATAGCATTACCCATAGATCGGTCATACGAGCTCTGAGCTCTCTTCCGGGAGGGAAATAGCTGTCGATCACGAGTCCAGCACGTGATCCAAAGACCAAAGTGAATCACACACACACACACACACACACACACACACACACACACACACACACACACACACACATACACACACACACACACACACATACACACATACACACACACACACACACACACACACACACACACACACACACACACACACACACACACACACACACACACACACACACACACACAATACGTTGCGTCTTCCACTCAAGCCAGATTTTTTCAGTTGAGAGAATATTTATAGAATCAAATATACCTCGAGTATCTCTATGATATCATATGGAACATAATTTGGGACTTTTGTAGATTTTATATTGACTAACGTCAAACGATTATATTCAGTTACTGATTTAACCGAATTGCTTCAATGGCACCCTTAACAGATTTAATCCTACCCAGACGATTCGATTCTGCTGAGCGCTGAAGGAAATAGTTATCACTAACTATGGACAGAGTATTCGTAACTTTATATACTGTTGCATAAGCAATCACCTCATGCAAATGCAGCGCTACTAGTTCCAGCAGCTATGCTAAATCCTTCCGGGTTTCCTTCTACAGTAGAACCCATATATATATATATACACACACACACACACACACACACACACACACACACACATATATATATATATATATATATGTATATATATATATATACATATATATATAAATAAATAAATATATATATGCAATAAAACACTAGGGACGTGTGTTCACAAATGCGTAAGTCACTAGGAAAAGTAAATTAACGAAGCAGAACGCTTTCGTATAATTAAGCTTTCGTATAATTCCCTCTTTGTATCTGCACTGAAGATGTAATTTTTCGATATCGCTCTGCTTCGTTAGTTTACTTTTCCTAGTGGTTACTTACGCATATATATGTATATATATATATATATATATATATATATATATATATATATATATATATATATGTATATATATATATGGTCAGATTTGATAATACACAATAGTCAATAGTACATTGTACTAATCGAGACGATAATCCTAAGGTGGTAATTCGTATCTTTCCACTAAAGATTCTAAAATCGACTTCAAATGTAATTATTAAAACGATGAGCCACAAGGTTGGATGGTTAAGGACACTTGGGGGTTAATGAATGCACAGAGAAAAAACAGGAAAGATAAAACAAAGGGGACAGAGAAAAAGCCAGAAGAGTCAAAGCGACGCAAATTGGAAAGAATGACGAAGAAAAAATGTCTGAAGTTTAGCGGGATTAAAATAAAATATAAGACAAAGAAGAAAACGAACAGGAGGACGAAGAGTTATGGAGGAAGTGAAAGAAGAAGATTAGAAATTTTTGAAGGAGGAGGAAGGAAAGGGTGAGACAATACAAGAGGAGGAATAATTGTAGGTGAAGAAGCTGGAAGGAGGATAAGGAGGAGTTGGAGAAGGAGGCGAAGGAGAAGACGGAAGAGGAGGAGGAGGAGGAGGAGAGACGAGGGAGAAGGTCAAGAAGAAAGTGGGAAGAAAAAAGAAGAAGAGAAAAGGTAAAAGGAAGAAAAGTGAGAAAAAAGAAGAAAATGTGAAAAAGAGGGAGGAATAAAGAGAAGGAAGAGAAAGAAAAAGAGAAGCAGAAAAGGAGAGCGGACGGGGATTAGAAGAGAAGGGGAAAGAAGGAAAATGATGGAGCAGAAGGAAACAGAAAGGGAATTGAAAAAGAGGTAAGAGGAGAGAGGTGAAGGGGAGAAAATAGAAAAGGATAGAAGATTGAAGATAACATAAATAGAATGAGGGGTAGAGAGCGTAAAAGAGGGGATAAGGAGTAGATAGGGGAGTTAAGGATAAAAAGAGGAAAGGGAAAAGAGGAAAAAGTCGTGTAGTAGGCAAGAGGAAGAAGAGAAGTAAAGAGGAGGAAGTAAAAGAGGAAGCTAGGGAGAGAAGTGAGAGAGAACGAGGCTGATATGATTGGAAGGGAAAGAGAGCACATTGGGCAATGAGAGGACAGAGAGGGGAAGAGAGTAGAAAGAGAGGTGAGGGGAGGGGAGAGGAACGGAGTGGTGAGGTGCAGGAGAGAGAGGGGGGCAAGTCTAAGTTAAAACGTACGAGTAATCTAACTTAGTAAATTAGGATAATGCCGGGAAGACTCCTACTAGCTAAATTATTGGCATCGCCACGCTCAGAGAGGCAGAGAGAGAGAGAGAGAGGGGCTGGGGATGGTGGGAAAGAGAGAGAGAGGTGGAGAGAGGAAATGGGGGAGTGAAGGAGGGAGAGGGAGGAGGAGGAAGGGAGAGGCAGGGGGAGGGAAATAGAGAACGGAAGGGGAAGGAGAGGAAGGGGGAGGGAGGAAGACGGAAGGGAAGAGAGGGAGAATGAGGGAGAGGGAGGAGGAGGAAGGGAGAGACAGGGGGGGGAAAGAGAGAACGGAAGGAGAAGGAGAAGGAAGGGGAGAGAAGGAGACGGAAGGGAAGAGAGGGAGAAGGAGGGAGCGGAAGGAGGGGGACGGAGGGAGAGGGAGGGAGAGGGAAGAGGAGGGAAGATAAAGACTGAGGGAGGTAGCAGAAGAAGGGAGAGGGAGGGAGGGAGAGGGAGGGGGAGGGGAAGATAATGATTGAGAGAGGAAGAGGGAGTGAGGGGAGGTAGGGAGAGGAAGGGGATGAAGGAGGGGAAAAGAGGGAGGGAGTGAGGGGAGGGAGAGGAAAGGATTGGTGGAAGGGAGAGGGAAGCTGGGAGGGGGAGAGTGTGAAAATGAGTGAGAGGGAGGGAGAGGGAGGGAGGGAGTGTCAATGGGAAGGAAGTGGAAGACAGAATGAGGGATTGGGAGTGAGAAAAGAGTTGAAAAAAAGAAGTTTGAAGTTCTTTACCAAAGTTATTAGTTTTCGTTTCTTTCAAGTAGTTTAACTAAGGAGACGTAAAGTAACCTCGTTTATTTCTTTCAGTGAATAAGGTCATCCGCCGCTACTTACGATACAACAACAATCATCATAGGTTACGGGAATCTTTAATCTGAGTGCCGCCGGGCGATTTTATTCAGCTAAGAGGAAACCATGGGACTTCAACGTGTCAATCTTTTTAAGTCAAAAGTATTTCTGCATTCAGATGAAGGAAATAATCTAACGGAAAATTAAATACAATTTGGAAATCGCAACATAACATCACAAACGAATAAACATATATACACGTGCGTTTCTTTAGGGAATTTGAAAATATGTGAACAACAAAACGCACACACGCACACGTACACACACATACGCTCACGTACACACACACAAACCGTAGTAAAAAAAAAAGTCTTAATTACACGTAATTCATTATCTATCATCATCCCATAACCCTGAAAGTTGAGTTTCTTTTCTCCCTCTAGAGGAAACTTAGATAACCCGCTGGCTCAATTTTCAGGCTATTTGTTCAATTTCTCTTCTCCTGTACTCATAATTGACCCTTTGTCAATAGGTAATCTTTTCTTCTTGCGATCAATTTTCTTATTCCCTTTCTCTCTCTCTCTCTCTCTCTCTCTCTCTCTCCATTTCCACACAGAATCATCTCCACCGTTTTTCAGAGAGAGAGAGAGAGATAGAGAGAGAGAGAGAGAGAGAGAGAGAGAGAGAGAGAGAGAGAGAGAGTGAGAGAGAGAGAGAGAGAGAGAGAGAGAGAGGAGAGAGAGAGAGAGAGGGAAGAGAGAGAGAGAGAGAGGGGGAGAGGGAAGAGAGAGAGAGAAAAGGAGAGAAAGAGGAGAGAGAAAGAAGAGAGAGGGAGAGGGAGAGGAGAGAGAGAGAGAGGAGAGAGAGAGAGAGAAGAGAGGAGAGAGAGAGAGAGAGAGAGTGAGAGAAGAGAGAGGGGGGGAGAGGAGAGAGAGAGAGAGAAAAGAGAAGGGAGAGAGAGAGAGAGAGAGAGAGAGAGGAGGAGCGAAAGAGAGAGAGAGAGAGAGGGGAGAAGCGAAAGAGAGAGAGAGAGAGGAGGAGCGAAAGAGAGAGAGAGAGAGAGAGAGAGAGAGAGAGAGAGAGAGAGAGAGAGAGAGAGAGAGAGAGAGAGAGAGAGAGAGAGAGAGAGGAAGAGAGAGAGGAGGAGAAAGAGAGAGAGAGAGAGAGAGAGAGAGAGAGAGAGAGAGAGAGAGAGAGAGAGAGAGAGAGAGAGAGAGAGAGAGAGAGGAGAGAGAGAGAGAGAGAGAGAGAGAGAGAGAGAGAGAGAAGGAGAGAGAGAGAGAGAGAGAGAGAAGGAGAGAGAGAAGGAGAGAGAGAAAGAGAGAGAGAGAGAGAGAGAGAGAGAGAGAGAGAGAGAGAGAGAGAGAGAGAGAGAGAGAGAGAGAGGAAATACTAGAACGGAATGGACGGGTCCTGCAAGGAACAGGAAAATTAAGTCCCAAATAGCCTCAGCAGAAGAACGAAGGGGAAGTGGAAGGGGAGGGGGAGGAGGAGGAGAAGGACGATGAGGAGGACGTGAAGGAGGGGAGGAGCTAATGAGGGAGGAAGATAGGTGGAGAAGGAGGTGGGTGAAGAGGGGGAGGAGGAGCAGGAAGAAGAGGAGGAGGAGGAAAAGGAGGAGGAGGAATAGGAGTAGGAGGAGGAGGAGGAGAAGAAGGAAGAGGTGAAGAAGCCTAAGAGTGGGAGGAGAGGTGAAAGGAGAAGAATAGAGAGGACGAGCAGGAGTAGAAGGGGGGAGGAGGAGTAGACGGAGGAGGACACAGACGGAAGTTTAGGAGGGGAGACAGAAGGGACAGGGAGAAGACCGGATGGGTAAAGGCGGGCCCAATGTTGGGGGAGGGGGAGGGGGAGAGGGGAAGAGGGAGGGGGAGAGGGGAAGAGGGAGGGGGAGAGGGGAAGAGGGAGGGGAGAGGGGAAGAGGGAGGGGAGAGGGGAAGAGGGAGGGGAGAGGGGAAGAGGGAGGGGAGAGGGGAAGAGGGAGGGGGAGAGGGGAAGAGGGAGGGGGAGAGGGGAGTAGAAGACTGTTTACATTTTCTTTTAGGGACACGCAAGTGGACAGGACTCGAAAAAAAGGAGGAGGAGGAGGAGGAGGAGAGGGAAGAGGACACAGAAGAATGAAGATGAAAGGAAGAAAGCCACAAGGGACAAGGGGGTGTAGGGAAGATGGGGAAATAAAAGAAGATAAAGGATAAGAATATGGTGTGAGGATGACATAGAGAGGGATGGGGACGATTGGAGAGGTGAATAACAGGGAAGAATAAGTGAGGAGGAGAGGAGGGAAAGTGGAAGGGAGGAGAGGAAAGGAGGATGGAATGGGAGGAGGAGAGGGAGGCTAGGAGTAGAGAGAGTTGAGGTGAGGAGAAGACGATAAAGAGAAAGACAAAAAATATGTGCACCATTCGTATATAAACAAAACCGATTACAGAAATATGAACAAGATAAAAAGAAAAAATATAATGATGTACATATATACATAAAACACAAATCAACAAGAATACAAATGAACTTATTTATAGATATTACAGCATACTGATTAAAACTATGTTTGAGTGATTGTTAAAGCTTTGAATTGTATTGTATTTCATCACCACTAAATACGTGGTGGACGACAATGACTCTGCCTATGTCTAGTTATTTCTACTTGCGTGCTCATAGCTAGAGGCCAGAGTTTCCCATTTTATTACCTATCAATACAAGTACATCCTCAGTCTAAGAGGTCACCACAAAACAAGGTCAATAGCCTGGTGTTAGCCTGAAAATTAGGTTGAAATATTTTTTACGAATACAGACACGAGAAAGATTGCTGGAAATTCTTGGGTCAAGAAGGGACGAAGATGAGTAGTATATAAAATATATACACACACTTACACACACACACACACACACACACACACACACACACACACACACACACACACACACACACACACACACACACACACACACACACACACACATACATACATACATGCATGAATGTGTGAAATATCATGAATACTGAAATATTTAAAAAAAAAAAAGACCAATGGATGTGTAACAACAGGATCGTAAGCGTAGCTCTATTATTTTCCATTATACTGAAGCAAACACAATTAAATAGATACACGAGCATAAGTACACGCAAATAGGGGATTCTGAAGTGTTCCTCTGTACGAACATAAACAAGGGGATCCTAGTAGGAGAGTCCTCAGGGGAGTGAGAGGAGCAGGGTTGGGGTCGTCTAAGAGGGGGTTCACACGGTCCAACGGTTCGTCGAACGCGGTTCGGCAGACACGTGTTTAAAGTGATGTGTGAACGTGTGAACGGGGTATTTGGTTGTCGAACACGTTGGATAAACCCCAAATACCCCGTTCACACGTTCACACATCACTTTAAACACGTGTCTGTCGAACCGCGTCCGACCGTGTAAGCCTCATCTAAGGGTTGGATACTGTGTCCTCCATCCTCTTCTTCTTAGGCTTTTTGAGTAACTAAAGAGGAATTTATGAGTGTAGGTATTAAATTCATAAGATTACTTTCCTTTCCTCCCTCCATTTACAAAAACCCTGGCTACGCCATAGGGGGGGATAAGCATTGGGGATATAAACACGTTCTATTTGCGAATA
>NC_134814.1:14157805-14177805 GCF_046742065.1 Oratosquilla oratoria
TTCCCTCCCTAGTGAGCTAGTAGGGGGTGAAAAGATTTTTGGACGAGATTGTAACCTTTTAATTCTTTTAGCGACATCCCCAGCCTTTGCTATAGAAAGTAAAACTAAAGCTTTGACAGCAGCTGTAATACCGATACAGCTGACATCTGAGCAGCTGGTCGACCCTCCTACGGCCCACGACAAAACTCGTTTCAGATTACGAGTGTACGGGTCACGAGTCGGTTAGTCGGTTTGTCGGTAAATACGATCCTTCAGATATAAAGATATATAAGCCATGCCTGCTTTCAATCAATCAATCAATCAAGCAATCAATCATTGGTAAATGAATAGCTAAAAACTAAATTAATTAATAAACAAATAAGTAAATTTATGAATGAATAGATTAGCGATAATAAATAGATCAAATAATGAATAAATTAATACATATACGAATAACCAAAAGAATAAATAAACACGTAGATAAATAAAAAGTAAGAATAAAGATGAAAATAGAAAGATCACGTGATATAAAGTTAAGTCCCTAAACACGCTGACAAACTGTATATACTACGTAGTAACTCATGACAGATTGTGTATATACTAATCACACAAATGGAAGTTGCCTCTTTTACCCCTTCAGAACTGATCAGCGCTTTCATTTTTTTTTTTTTTATCTAAATGTCGCTAAACTATTCTGTTCATCGCAATGGCCGATCTCGATTGAACTCTTTTTGTCTATCTACTTACCTATCTATCTATTCATCTATTTACTTATTCATTAATCTATTACTTTTTTCAAATATTGATCAGTTAATTGGTTGAGAAAAAGATGGGCAAAAATGGAGTCTCAAGCTCAATCAAATTCTTGTTTTGAAAATAAAAATGTAAGTGACTGTCGTCTTCCTCGTCGTATTTCTCCTTCCCTTTCTCCTCCTTATGCATTGCTGGTGCAATCTAAAGTGTGTTATTCTCGCATACTCCTAGTCTTGGGTTCGAGTCCTACACTTCTTTCCAACTCCCAGTATACTAGGGTAAAGGTGACGGCTTTGGCCGTAGCTAAGTGCCTCATGGGGTAGACCCCTCACCTCTACTTTCTTCTTACAAAGGATTAAAAAGGCGGAGCATGCCGACAGGAGACCTTTTGGTCCATATCTAGGTCGGATGCGAAAAAAATCATAATAATAATGAAATAACAAATAAAAACTATAATAATGTAAATAACAAATAAAATACATAAATAAATGCATAGGTATAGTTGAATAATAAACAAAGAGGTAAATAGTAAATAATAATGAATTGACATATAACTAATAATAAATGAAAATCAGACAGACAAATGATAACAAAACAAAAACAAATAATATCAAATAAATTATAATCGTTACAGCATCTTGCTTAGGTGTTTATCTTCCAAACCGTCATTCTCCCCGTCCACTTCCCTCTGTTCCTTGGTGTTGATCTTCTACATATTTCCATTTTCTTCCTTTATTCCTCCTCTTCGACTACTTCTTTTCCTCGTCATTCTTCCTCTATTTCTTCTCGTTCCTATTTCCTCCTTCTTCTTCTCCTTATTCTTTTCCACCTTCTTCTCTTCCTCTTTATCCTCATTTTCTTTCTCTCTTCCGTCCCGTCTTTCTCATCCTCATTCTTCTCCTTAACTTTTCCATCTCCTTTTCCTCTACATTTTAATTTTCTTCTTCCTCCTTTTCATCTTGTTTCACCTCTTCCTCTTCTTCTTTCTCCTCCTCCTCCCCGTGTTCATCCTCTTACTCCTCCTCCTCCATCTCCTCTTCTCCCTCCTCCTCTTACTCCTCTTACTCCTCTTCCTCCTGTTCCTCTCCCCGCACATCTTGGTCGAGACAATATATATAGTCACGCATGTGCGTCGAGTCCCTCGGGGTCCATTGCATTTCCCAACTTAAATGAATGTCGCTGTGAGAAAGTTATGCAGAGACACAGCGGCGGTTCTTCGCGGACTGCTCTAGACTGGCCAAGGCACCGATTTCCGGGCCTTTTACCTGCCAACGGGACCTCAGGGTCTGTCTGTGATGCAGGTGTCTTTACTCTCTTCTTCTGTCTTTTCTTCTGCGTTTGTTTCTCTGTCTTTATTGCCACGCCTTACTTTATATCTTCATATCATTTTCCTTACCTCCCTAACACTCTGTTTTCCCGTCATTCTCGTATTCTCTATTATTATTCTTTCTCGGGGTATCCTTTATTCTCTTGTTTTAAACATATACCTTCGCGCAGAGGACACCGCCCCAACACACTGTTGGCAGTTGGAGAAAACAGATGTACGACCCTGCTCAAGAAGTTGAGTGAAACAACTTAGTTTCGGTTACTAAACATTGTGTTGGAGAAGAACGTTGGGTATTGCTCCATTACTAGTAGCGAGAGGTGATATTTAGATCGAAAAAAGGAACAAAACCAATGGACAGAGAGCCTGCTAGTTCAAGATAAAATATCAAGAAGAGGCTATAGTATAACGTAATAATAAAAATATATATGAAAAAAGAAAAGAAGTGAGAAGGTTTAGCTTTCTATGTGGATGTACTGGATTTGTGGAAAAAGAGGAGGAAAAGAAACGCGATCCCAAGGGGAACAGAAACAGACACACGCACACACACACACACACACACACACACACACACACACACACACACACACACACACACACACACACACACACACACACACACACACACACACACACACACTATAGCCAAAACTATTCTATAGATATGTGAACGGTAAACTAAAAAATAAACAGGAAATAGTGAAACTACGTCAAAGGAATATGGAATACACAGGATATACAGAAACGGCTGAAGTCATGAGCAAACACTTCAAGTGGGCTTTAACTAGAGAAAATGTACAACATCGGGATGAAGGGAGAGAAGTGCCCCCCCCCCACACACACACACGAAAAGAAATAATGGACCAAATAATAAACCTTGATGTCAGGAAATCGCACGACCCGGATGGAATCTCAATCTGGATACTAGAACAATGCAAAGAAGAACTTATAGACAAAATATATAACATAATAAGTTATTGGAAAAATACCAGATGACTGGAAAAATACCGATATCGTACCAATATATAAAGGAGGAAACAAGGAAGACCCAAGAAATTACAGACCGGTTTCCCTTACAAACACGGTAGCCAAAATTTGTGAAAAAGTAATAAAAATAGATGGATAAAACATCTGGAGGAGAATAATATACTAAATCCGAGACAATTTCGATTTAGACAGGGAAGACCTTGTGACACAAGTTTGGTCTGTTTTTACTCAAAACTACTAGATATAATACAGAAAAGGGACGAATGGGCTGACTGTGCTTTTATAGACCTATAAAAAGCTTTTGACATAGTAAAAAAAAATAATGGAAACCATAGGAGGATTTCTTGCATGGAAGAAAAATGAGAGTAGTGCTCAGAGATAAGAGTTCTGTTTGGGAAGAGGTGATTAGTGAAGTTCCACAGGGATCAGTATTGGCTCCAATAACATTTACTATTTATGTGAATGACTTGAACGAGGGTGTGGAGTGTTACATGGGCTTTCTTGCAGATAGAGCAAAACTGTTGAAGAAAGTGAGTACTGAAACGGATTGTAATTCACTGCAGAGATATCTGAACAGGGTTTGGGAAGTGAACTTCAACATTAAGAAATGTAGCATAATGGAATTTGGAAAAAGTAAAAAAAGGATATCAGGACAGTATAAAGTTGGTGCAAATTATGTAAAGAAAGTGAGATCTGAGAAGACCTGAGAGTAATCATCACAAAGGACATATCCCTTGATAAACAGATAATCTAATTTTTTGGAGAAACCTACAATTTGTTAAGATCCATAAAGTTAGCTTCTACTTGGACAAAGAAATGGTAAAGAAAATACTAGTCGCACTGATAAGGCCAAAATTTGAGTGGGTAGTGACACTATGGTCACCCAGTACCAAAAAGAAAATAAGGAAAATTAAGAGAATTCAGAGAACAACTACGAAGATGGCCCCAACATTTTTAAAACTGTTATATGAAGAGAGATTGTCAAAACTAGAATTACCGACTCTAGAACAAAGAAGAAAAAAAGGTATCTTGTTGACTATCTACAGAATCATAAGGTATGGAAGTCCTTGATAGAAAAAAACTTATTAAATTGGGGTAAGAGAAATACAAAGGGACATGGAAAGAAACTAAAAAAGGACAGTTATAGAAGAGACCTGAAAAAGAACAGATTTCCCTACAGAGTGGTGGATGTATGGAAGAAACTAGACAAAACAAGAGTGTGTGCAAATACCCTACACGAATTTAAGAGCAAATTAGACACGGCGAGATACAGAGACGGGACACCACGAGTGTAGCTCCCCTTCCTGTAAGATACAATTAGGTAAACACACACACACACACACACACACACACACACACACACACACACACACACACACACACACACATATATACATACAATCACGCATGCATCCACACACATTTTCTCATTTGTACAATATGAAACGATGATTTAATACTTTTGATTATTATTCCATATGGTTATCCAGATATCAAATAGATTTTTTAAATAATTGAAATAGTCAAAGTGTGTTCATAAACTACACTAAATCATCAATCATATCAACAGAACCAAATCCCTGTAATCGAGCTCGTAAACGCATATGTAGCATACATGGTTATATATATTTTGTACAATTATACATGAAAATTAAACAATGAAAAACAAAATGACATACAAAGAAATAGAATTAGATCAATAGAGAGACACGATTTGCATTCTCTAGGAAAATATCACAACAACTTTTTGAATATTTCGAAGAAAATTTTACGTGTGGTCTTGAATACTACATTTATTTTTCTATAGATAACAATACCTTATTTATTTAGTAAAATAATAAAATATTCGAAATCCACTGCTGAATAGAGATGCCCCCTACCGTTTTTAATTTGTCACATGACTGCTCTCTGACATATACCTCCTGGAAACTTTTCTAATATAAAAGATTATACATTTAGTTTTACAAATGATATTTGTCTAGTGAAAACCAAATGCTTTTTATAAATCTAGATCCTGAGTGATGTACAATATTATACATATATATATATATATATATATATATATAGATATATATATATATATATATGTACACACACACACACACACACACACACATACTTTATATATATATATATATATATATATATATATATATATGTGTGTGTATACATATATATATATGTATATATATTTATATGTATATGTATGTATATATACATATATACATATATATATATATATATACATTTATATATATATATAGTATGTACATGCATATACATACATGTATATATATATATTATATATATATATATGTATATATATATACATATATATATATATATACATATATATATATGTATACATGCATGCATATTGATATAAACAGAAAATATATATATCAAAACTCACTAAAGTTTTGCAAAGTTAAACAAAAAATCATAATGATTATCTAGAAACCAAAAATCACTTCTAATTTATTTCCAAAGCATCCCAAGATCTTGGTAATTGACAAGAATACAAGGAGGAAATTGAAATAACACTCAAAATCAAATACTCGTCTATGGAGAAAATAAGATAGTAATATATCATTACACTTAATAATAAATATAGACTATAATGATTCACTCTATAATTACAGTTTATAAAAAATACAGACTATAATGATCCATTCGATAATTACAAGACAACAAAATGAAAGTGTTTGGTGAACCTAGCTATGACAGTTTTCTTCGATGCTTTGATATTTTGGCTGATGAGGAAAAGTGGGGATGATACTAGAATTAGAAAGTGGTTCTCGGATCCGGGTGATCTAGGATTTGGAACTTTGTGCTAAATTTAGGAGATGTTTGAATTTTAAAGAGAATTTCCACAGGGAGGGTAATCGGTACTCTGTCTCTTTGGGGGGAGGGGCGAGAGAGAGTGACAAAGACAGACAGACAGACAAATAGAGAAGAAGAAGAAGAAGAAGAAGAAGAAGAAGAAGAAGAAGAAGAAGAAGAAGAAGAAGAAGAAGAAGAAGAAGAAGAAGAAGAAGAAGAAGAAGAAGAAGAAGAAGAAGGAGGAGGAGGAGGAGGAATGAACTAGCTATATTATTACTAGGATATTATCCCTCCCCTTTCCCTTACATCCAGATGTAAATAAGGTCAACAAAACCATGACGTAAATTAATAACTATGAAATCATGTATTATGCAATGCATAAGGATTCTAAGACAACCAAGAATACAGACGTTACCTCTTACTACATGTACTCTCTCTTTCCTTCTAATCTTCATTTCAGTTCATCTTAAATGAATTAATAAATAAAAGCCTATTTAAGTAATAAATCAAACAATTAACCAATTCTTTGTAACCAATAAATTAATGTCTAATTGATTAATTAATCAATTAGATAATTAACCAGTTCTTTAGAACAATAAAATCAATAAAACATGATTCATTAAAAATGAACATAAGTGTGGAGATAACCAAGCAAAAAATAAATCAGAATAATAAATTCAAACCGAAGAAGTACAAAGCAAATAAAAAGATGTATATATGTCAAAAGATAAACGCAATTAATAAATCGTCCACAGTCATAGGATCTGCATCCTTCTCATCTTCTTCCTCCTCCACCTCCTCCCTGTTTTTCTCTCCTGCTGTCTAATAAGAAATTAATTAACTTTATATGGGAAATATTCTAATTAGATGTCAAACATACTCCAGGATGCTGGGAACGCCTTAGATATATGGAGTGGACGAAATTAAAACCGAAATTAAAAGCTACATAATTACTCTGGATGATATTTCAAATGCTTTAACATAACGGAGAGCCTCATCCCGTGGGGTCCAATTATTTGATGGATTTAATAAAACGCTTTGACTAGATCCTACGCACTGGGTGTTTTATTTACCCATTTATATTTTCATCGCCGAATCATTATTATCATAGGGTTAATAAGCAGAATATTATTTGGAATTGAAAGTAGTTCAAAGAACTGGTAGTTTCGTGATATAAAAATGGGGATGTATACTTTTGTAGGATTGGGATAGGGAAGGATTATCATGATCTGCGGTAAAGATATTAACTTTTTTTTATAGAACTGTTGTTGTCAGGTTACTTGCATTGATAGGACTGTAGTTGTCAAATGGTTTGGTAAAGATTTTAACTTTTTTTTTATAGAACTGTTGTTGTCAGGTTACTTGCATTGATAGGATTGTAGTTGCCAAATGGCTTGGTACCAACTCGAAGTTGTGAGTTTGTTGTCATTGACAAGGAAGTTGCCGGTTTTTTTATGTGATGAGACTCAAAGTTGTCAGTTTGTTGGTCAAGGTAAATGTTGTCAATATGTTAATGTTGTCAATATGTTAATGTTGTCAATATGTTAATGTTGTCAACATGTTGGTCTTGATATTAGCTACAGTTGCCAGTTCACTGGTTCAGACAGGAGTGAAGTTGTCAATATGTTGACCCTGATATTGGGTGCTGTTGTCAGTCTGTCAGTTCCCTCGGTTAGCAACATTATAAATACAATCACGATTTAGAGAGTTATCGGTATACATGACATCAGCTGTAGTTAAGGAAATGGTAAGGATTCTTGAAGTGTTGCCTCTTTCTATATATGAAACATTTCGAAAAATAAACTTAACGGTACACTTCCAAAATTATTAACTGTTCTTTTTATATTAATCTTTTACTTTTGTTAACCCCAAACTATTTAACTCAGAAGAGCCTGGATAGTATGTGGTTAAAATACTATCTCGATTAATCTTTCATTGCCCTAAGGGCTCTAATCCTGCGCATCTTCAAAACTATTCATTAAGTTTTGAACAACTGAGCATTAAAACAAATCCTGAAATATCTTAGATAACCCTTTACATAGTGCTCGTGGTGTGGTACAAAGGCTGCAACATCCCCACAGGGGACAGACCGGTTCTGAAGGGGGACATAAATGCCAGACTATGTTAAGCTGCTAAGCGATGCTCCCTGGGACTTAAACAGATTATAAATGGTTTTGACCAAACCCAGCAAAGCCTAGTGATCCCTTAATTTTTTTTTTTCGACGAAGAAAGCCTGAAGACTCTATTCAGCTCTGGTTGGCAGAGGCAACAGTAAGGACAACTTCAACCCTACAGTCTTTATTTTGTTGACTTCACATGATTTCGTCCAGAAAAAAAAACAATCTTTATGACCGCAAGAAAAAGAAAAAGAAAGAGACAGACAGACAGACAGAGAGAGAAAGAGAGAGAGAGAGAGAGAGAGAGAGAGAGAGAGAGAGAGAGAGAGAGAGAGAGAGAGAGAGAGAGAGAGAGAGAGAGAATAAAAAAATGAATTGAAACTAAGGGATTAGGAGATGACCTTAAGTGGAGTAGAAGTAAAAATACTGCAATACAAGAAAGAAAAAATAAAGTTAAGAAAAATAGAATAAGAGAAAGAAAAAAAAGAAAGACAAGCAGAGGATAATCGAGATAAACCAAGGAAGGAGAAAGAAATGAGAGAAGGAAAGACGAGAAGGGAGTGAACACAAACTGAACAGGAATTGCATGAAGGAGAAGAAGAAGGAATATGAAAATACAGAAGAAGGAGAATCAAGAAATGTCATGGAATACAAAACCTTTGGTACAGAAGAGAAAACTGGGAAGAAAGAGATGAGAAAGAGAAAAGAGAAGACTAAGAATAAGAGGAATAATAGGAGAAAATGAGAGACACGGAAAATAAAAAAAATAAAAATAGAAAGAACTGGAGGCGATTAAAGAGAGGTAAAAGAAAAGATAATGGATAAAGTAAGGAAAAGGAAAGAAATTTGTTAAGCAATAAGGTAGAAAAGACCAAAGAAGAACGAGGTGAAGAGGAAGATGGTGAGAAAGAAGAGAGTGAATACGAAAAAATCTGAGGATTTGGTAAAAAACACAAAGAAACAAAACGTGATAAAGAAAGCTAAGAGGGAGAAGATGTATATTGGAAAAATATATAAGGACGTGAAAACAGATGAAGGAGGAGGAGAAGGAGGAGGAGGAGGAGGAGGTGGAAAAGGAGGAAGAGGAGTTGGAAAAAGAGGAAAAGTAGCAGTTGAAAAAAAAATAGTTAAAAGAGGAGTGAGAGCAGAATGAGAGAAATGACGACGAGGAGACGGTTAGTAGGAGAAAGTATGAAAGAAGAAGTAGAAGGAGTGGAGAAAGCGGGGGGAGAAAGAGGAGGAAGAGGAGGACGAGGAAGGGGAGGAGGGATAGAAGGAAGAGGAGGAGGAAGAAGAGAAGGAGGTGGAGCAGCAGCAGGAGGAGGTGGAAAAGGGGGAGGAGGGAGACGAGGGGAAGGAGGGGAGGAGGAGGAGGTGGAAGAGGAGTGGGAGGAGGAGGAGGAGGGGGAGGAAGAAGGGGAGGAGGTGGAGCAGCAGCAGCAGCAGAAGGTGGAAAACGGGGAGGAGGGAGAGGAGGGGAGGGGGAGGAGGAGAAGGAGGAGGAGGAGGAGGAGGAGGAGGAGGAGGAGGAGGAGGAGGAGGAGGAGGAGGAGGAGGAGGAGGAGGAGGAGGAGGAAGAGGAGATGGCCCGGAATGGAAGGAGGATGACTGCGGAGTCCTTCCTGAGAGGCGGAACGTCCGGAATTTTTAATTAAGCACCGTCTCATACTCGACCCAACTCTGACGTCTGCGGCCAAGGCTACCGCTATGGCTACGGCTAAGTGTAAGACAAATTTTGAGACTACGGCTAAGACTATGGCTACAAATGGAGGGTTATTTCTATTTTTTTCTCCTTCTCCTCCTCCTCTCCTCCTCCTCCTCTCTCTCCTCCTCCTCCTCCTCCTCATACTTCTCCTCATACTTCTTCTCCCCTTAGGCCTTGTCATTTTTATTGTTATCCTCTTCAATATATGCTATATCTCGTGTGTGTGTGTTTGTGTGTGTGTGTGTGTGTGTGTGTGTGTGTGTGTGTGTGTGTGTGTGTGTGTGTGTGTGTGTGTGTGTGTGTGTGTGTGTGTGTGTGTGTGTAAGGGGTTTTGTCTGTATGTACATGTTTGGTCATACGGTAATCAATTGTATCAATTAACTATAACAAGTCTACCAATCTTGCTACCATATTGGAGAGTGACTACCCCCACCTAAATAAAAAAAATTATCACGATTTGCGCTGCAGAAACTGAAAACTGAAAAACATTATATCCCCATGTACACGTAGGCAGCTGTTTTCCTGAAGGAGGCCATTTGTGATCTAAAAACATCTCGGAGAATAAAGAAAGTCTTTTGGACTCCAATCGCACTCCATCACATTCTCCAAGAAAGGTATAGCTTGAAAGCTTTAAAAGTTTCAGCAAAAATTAAACAAGGCCAGTATTGCTGCGGGCTTCCTATCTTCATGTATATATGTATACATACATACATACATATATATATATATATATATATATATATATATATATATATGTATATATATATATATATATATATATATATACATTTCTATGTATGTACATATGTATATACATACATGCATACATACACCAAAGGCTTTTTCCTCCTTACACGGGAGGTAGCCAAAAAGAAAAAGGCATAGAAACCACTCCCACCCATTCCATCCCCTACATACTCCACTCCCCTCCACCCTTTTCCTTCCCTCACATCTTGGCACCTCGTGGATGACGGGTCATCCCTGCATCTTATCCACTGCTCTGGGTCAGAAGCAGTGTCGCAAGACACAGCACATCCACAGCAAGGCCGCTTCATTAATTGGGCAACCCTCCCTCTCCGTCCCCTCATGCAGAAAAGGAGAAGACAGGGAGAAATCTCTTCGGGCTGCGTCAATTTATTTCTCATACATACTTCCTCACCCCCCATCCCACACCCCCTCATGCATCACATCATCATCCATACACAACCCTTCTCCATTCACCCCTATCTTCTGTTCTTTCCCGTCCTTCATCAACAGGCATCCCTCTCTTTCTTAATGCCCCTTTTACCCCATCCATCCATCTCATCCTAGGACGCCCCCTCATATTCACTCCTTCCACCTCTGCCTTCCACACCTCTTTTACTAACCTTTCTTCACTCATTCTTTCCATGTGTCCAAACCATCCTAATACTCTTTCATCAACCCTATCTCCCAACTCCCTTTACACCGCTGTTCTCCTCCTCGTCTCCTCATTTCTCACTCTGTCTAGCCTAACAACCCCTATCTTACTTCTCAGACACTTCATCTCAAACACATTCAAACTCCTCTCTTCCTCTCTTATGTTCCATGTTTCTGCCCCGTACAGTGCTGTCGGTACAATCACTCCTTCATATAAGCTCCTCTTAGCATCCATTCCCAGATGTCTATTACTCATTACACATTTTAATCCACCAGGACATTTACTCGCTTCTCTCAATCTACAATTTACCTCCACCCCCACTCCTCCCTTTCCTGCCACATTCACACTGTATATATACGTGAACATATATGTATAAATATTCATACATATGGAATGTAGCTCCATTGCAAAGACTCGAACCTTAGCGACTGCTTATTATGAAGCAAAGACGATAGCCTTGAGCCAGCTAGACCATTGAAAAAGAACGACTTGGACTACGACCTGGTAGTTCCTCGACAGCACTAGGCTAGCTGAGTCTATTCTAATTTCATCGAGTCTTTATTATGGCGAGCCATCTGGCAAGTTGTGTGTCATTGTAACAAATGGAAACTAGCTCCACCGCAAGGACTCGAACCTTTGCCTTAGCAACTGCTTATTATGAAACAAAAACTATAGCTTTGAGTCAGCCAGACCGTTCAAAAGGAACGACCTGAACTATACTAGACTACACTGGACACACAGTATATGCATATGTATATGTGTAAGTATATGTATATTTATATATGTATATGTATATGTATGTTTATAAATATGTACTTAAATATATATATATATATATATATATATATATGCATATATATGCATATACTATATATACATATATATATATATATATATATACATGTGTGTGTGTGTGTGTGTGTGTGTGTGTGTGTGTGTGTGTGTGTGTGTGTGTGTGTGTGTGTGTGTGTGTGTATGCACGCGTGCGTGTGTGTTTGTGTGTATGTATACATATTAAAATTCCATTACATTTGACAGCTAGTAGCGTATTGTCAAGTCTCTTACTTGTGTTCTCGATGTCTCTAATTAGCTTCCTTTGGATATCATGTAGAACGTGAAGGAGTCCACAGAAGCTCATCAAAGAAAGCTGATTAGGAACATCCAGAACAAAAACAAGAAATTTGACAATGCGTTACTAACCATCAATTTTGATAAAACTTGTACTAGAAAGAATCTTGTGCCCAGGTAAATAGGTATATGTATGTATGTATATATATATATATATATATATATATATATATATATATATATATATATATATATATTTATTGGAGAAGAGAGTACAGCACGACTTTACTTTAAGGGTTTATCAAGCCCGACGATTCGATACCCGTCTAGGAATCGTTTTTATGTTGTCCGGAATGCAAGAGGAGAGAACCTTGGTGAAGCCCTCGCTCCATTTATGATGACGAAATGTGTACCATTTAATGTACTAAAATTCAGAGAAATACACCAAGAGTGAGACAAAAATACAACATACAATACATGCGAAAAAAGGTAAGACGAGAAACGCAAACGGTAAAAAAAAAAAAAAAAAACAGTAGAGTGGCCGACCAAATGTTCCATGTGAAGGGACAAATGACCATGCGTACAAATAAGTATCATATGAACGCGTATGGAATAGATTTACACAGACGGGCAATGTAAATAGGACAAACATCAAGATTTCAACTAACTGGACGAGAAAAAAAGTAATGATGTAGCTGAAGAGGAAAGTGGCTAAATAAAAAAGAAAGGGAAATGGTAACTGGAACCTGGACAAAACCAACTTGAATGAAATAAAACATAAGTGACAAATAAGTATGAAAAGCTATGTTGAACTGAAAAAACATGATAAACATCTCATGGGAAGCTGGAAGAGTTGGAACCAAGATATTACTGAGAGTAGAATGCTAAATAAATCAAGAACCTATCTGAAAAACAAAAGAACGGAAAAGAAAAGGGTAAGATAAACAGGAAAATATGAGGTGGTTAGAAAAGAATATATATAAGACATTGTTCCCAATATAAATATATATATATATATATATACATATACATATATATATACATATACATATATATATATACACACACACATATATATATATATATATACATATATATATATATATTCATATTTATATAAATAAATACAAAATATTAGATATCGTTGACCCAATATAAAGTTGCTGACATGGGTTCCTTACCAGGTCCTCTCCCATTTGCATCCCGGATAACATAAAAGCGAGTTTACTGTATGTAATCCATTATACCCCCTGAAGACGATCTCTAGACGGGAATTGAAACGTCGGGCTTAATAAACCCTTCAAATTGAGTCTGGTGCATTACTCTTTTCACCAATGATCTCAGACTCCAAATCTTCTAGTTTATATATATATTATATATGTATATGTATATATATATATATATATATATATATATATATATACATATATATATATATATATATATATATATATATACGTGTGTGTGTGTGTGTACGTGTGTACAGCATGTATATATTAAAGAATACATACCAATTAGCTATTATCTCGTAAATTATTTGTAATGAACCTCTTCTATGGTAATGAACATGGACTATACGAGTATACTTACCTCAGTCCGATATTGAATTTATGACAACTATTTTTTTTTTCTTCAAAGTGCTCTACGGGATTTTCTTAAAAAACATATGGTTGGTCATTTTACTCCTTATCAAAGTAATAATGTTACGCTGTCTTATAAGCTATTACCTTAACAATAAACAATCATGTGTCTAAATTATTTGAAGCTAACATTAAGTCCTTATGAGCTCGTGTTCTTGTGAAACAGACTAATTATATAAAATCATAATTTCTTACCATAATATATGACGTTCCAGATACTCGTAACACCCCAAACCCAAATCCCAGAACCCAAAATATATTCCTAACATGAGTTTTTGTTTAACAACACGTGCGCATAGAGAGTGGTCGTTGCATAAATGCAAATCACAATACATGAAAATTCATGTGGCAGTGAGAAATCCAGAGGCTCCCACTGGTAAGACTACGTATCCATTCACAGCAAACTTTGAGAACTTCAAGCCCCATACACCAACAAAGGTGGGAGGTGGGGGGAGGTTGCACGATGCCCTAGACTTCCAATTTGGGAACCACTAGCTCAGAACTTTTAGATAAAGACCCGATCAAGTTTGCGAGAAGACTAACACCTTCAAGAACGAGACCCTTCTTTCCCCCGAACTCTTGATGGCATCTACCCGATTTTGGGATCCACCGCATAAGATCTCTTGCACAAAGACTCCCATCAGATTCACGATGAGGTGTACACTACCCCTTAGCGCAGTGGTTCTTAACCTTGTTGGAGGTACTGAACCCCGCAAGTTTCATACATGCATTCATCGAACCCTTCGTAGTTGGAAAAATAAAATGTGTTGTTTTTTTCTTCAAATTCAAAACATAGGAACTATATACTGTATTAGTGCACAAACTGTACCATGGATCATTTGCACACGAAATCACTGTATTAAAAGAACAAAACCAACAAAACATGAATTTCTCAAAAAACAAAAACATAATGAATATTTACTGCAAAATCTATGTGACTTTTGCTGTTGCCTCTCAGAGACAATTTCAGAACTGCGCCGAACCGCCGAACCTCGGAAACTGACTCACCGAACCCCTGGGGTTCGATCGAACCCAGGTTAAGAAACACTACCCCTTAGCGCAGTGGTTCCCAACTTTTTTTTTTTTTTAGTTTTACAATTATACGTACTAAGTTAACCTTAATCCTAATGCCGGGTACCGTAATGTTTTCTTGATTTTATTTTATTTTATTTTATTTTCAATTTTTTTGTCAGCCATCCATTACCCCCAAATTTTTTTTACCTCCCCCCCCAGGGGGTAATTTACCCACAGTTTGGGAACCACTGCCTTAGCGGAACAAGACCCTCCCTCGCCCCTCACTCGTCCACTTGGCCCCTATAAGAAACAAGACCATCCCTCCTCCCTTTACCTTCAAGTCTTGATATTTCCACATAAGATTACGTCATAAGACATACGAGATTAGGCTGCATTAGCTTGGACGTGATACTGCCACAGGACCAAGATTGTGCTGCAAACTTAATTAGAACCATGCTGTATCTGGTGGGGGAGGAGAGGGAGGAAGCAAAGGAGGAGGCGAAGGAGGAGGAAAGAAATCAGGAGAGAGGGGAGAAAGTAGAACTATGGATGAACTGGGAAGGATTGAAAAGAGAAAACGAGAAAAAGTGAGTAAAAGTAAGTAATCGGGGGAAGAGGGAGAGGTGTTGAGGAGGAAGAAGATGTGAAGGTGGATGAAAGAAGAAAAAAGAAGCGAGGAGGAAAAAGGATGAACGAGGTAGAGGTAAGTAAGACTAATGTAAAGTTAGAAAAGAAAATGAGGATAAATCATGTCGGAAGTAAGCCCCCCCCCAAAAAAAAAAAAAAAAAGAGAGAAAATTGGAAGAGGGAAAGGATTTGGGAACGGTGGAGGAAGAAAAGACTGACGAGAAGAAGAAGAAGAAGAAGAAGGCGGAAGAGGAAGTGAAGACGGTGGAGACGGAGGGCAGGACGAGAAGGCAGTGGAAGCAGCCTCTTCATCTGCAGTGACTTCCTCAAGCCGCTGTTTACATTTGTATGACTTTTTTTTCGTTTTTTGCTATGCAAGAAAGTAAAAGAAACAGTTTACGACAGTCGTCCCGCTGCAACATGTCTGGTTAATTATGCTTCATTAGACCTTCACCCCCTCCTGAAGTCTATCTCTTCCTCCATCCCTTCCTTCCACCCGTTCATCGACCCTTCTCCTGACTTATTAAATTATATATGTATACATATATATATATATATATATATACATATCTATATATATACATATACATATATATATATACATATATATACATATACATATATATACATATACATATATATATACATATATATATATATATACATATATATATATATATATAAATATATATATATATATATACATGCATACATTATTTTGGGACAGGAGCTCCCGAAGACCCAATTATCGTTGCGGATCGAACTGCCTCAAGAGTTCCTCAAGTTTACAAGGTCTTATATCTATCTGATTTGGCTTTCCAATAAATATGCAGTAATCTCATTATTACTCTCTAATTGATTTGTCATGATACACTTGTATTCCTTTTCTAAAAATAGTTTCCAGCATCTTGCCCAGGTCTCGCTAGTTGATTTTTCAGCTGTAGAGGTTACTTTTACTGAACTCGATTTTTCAACTATAAATTTTCATTAGCTAACTTTTCCTTGTTAACCAATTTATCGTCTTGTGAGCTCCTTTCTCATGTGAATAAAATCGCCTGGCGGCAGACGGAAAAATAAATGTAAATTGAATAGTCCAGTGTCATGTGAAGTTGAAACATGGAATATCTAACCCGTAGATTTCTACGTGACATTTATATATTCCATCCTCAAAGTATTCAGCAAAAAATACTCGGTCGACCCTTTGAAGTATTTTGACCAAAATAAGGATTATTTTGTCTTCAAAATTCAGGGGGCTTTATTAAACTTTGAGGAATCCCTATATGCATTTGTAGAATAAATTTTGAATTTCTAACTTGTCACAATGAAACGAGCAATTTGGGTGAATAAAATTGTCTGGAGGCAGCTTGGGTAGATAGAATGATCCGGCTGGTATGACATTCTCCCAACTGAATGCAATTTCCTTGTGGCAAATGGACTAATAAACAATTCGCGAATAGCATTAAGACTCCAATGTTTTATCTACAATGAATGATAATGTTTATTATTTGTAATACTAGACAGGTTCAGACGAAGATGCCGACTATGACGAAGACGAGGAGGTCGACGAGTACGACAAAGAAGACGAAGATAATTACAATTACGACGACGACGACGACGACAACGACGACGAGGAGAACGACGTGGACGACGAAGAAGACAAGGACGATTACAATTACGACGACGACGACGACAACGACGATAACGACAACGCTAATAATAGTCTCCTTAACAAGTACTTCCGGGCGTTCTCGCACTACGCTCGTCGATAATTACTTGAATGATATATCCTCATCGGTTTGCGGCGCCAATATATTGAATCCGCCCCTAATGACTTGCCTCACTCCCCAATGAAACAGTCACAAGAACTCCAATCAGTGTAAGTGTCCGGTTTAACAATTCATATTTGTCTCCACCTCGATTAATTACTAGTCACGGTAAGTTCCGACTGCATTAGTGGATCCATAACGCGAACATAATTAACCCCGCTCATATGAGCGTGCATGACTTGACCACCACTTAGCCCGATTAAAATCATACCAGGTCATTTTTCCTATTATTCCAGGTGTCGGTAGGTATTTTTTTTCAGCTGTGTATGATTCCTTTGTGCAAAGAAGTTCAATCTCCCTAAGGCTAACAATTTACGTACAGTGACAATATTATTATAAATTAATTATCATTATTATTATTTTTATTATTTTTATTATTATTATCATTATTACTATTATTATAATCATTATCATTATTATTATTATCATTATTATTATTATCATCATCATTATTGTTACTATCATTATTATTATTATTATAATTTTATTATCATTATTATTATTTCTATTCTCATCATTATCATTATTATTATTATTATTATTATTATTATCATTATTATTATTGCTATTATTACGATTATTATTATTATTATTATTATTATTATTATTATTACTATTCTCATTATTATCATTATTATCATTATCATTATTATTACTATTATTATCATCATTATTATTATTGTTAATATCATAAGCACATTTGTTATCATTGTTACTATCATTATTACTATTATTATCATTTATTTTTATCAATATCATCATTACTAACATTATTACTATTATGCTGTTATCATTATTGCTATTATCATCAATATTTTTACTTGGATGACATCAAGTGATTTCTTTGGTTCTATGGTTCTTTGTATAGGAAAGGACTTGCTAAAAAAAAAAAATTGCTCATCCAATTATTATTGACTAATTTTCTCATTCATATATCTAATTTCCTATATTTTTCCACCCACTTACTAGTCCATTCACTAATTATTTTTGTTTCTGAAGCCAATATTTCTTATCTATTATTTTTCTTAAGAATTCATTAACTCATATCAGTAACCTATTCATTCTATATTAATATAATCGCTTAATTCTTCTGCTCCCAGCCTCGCCATGGACCCAACGGTCCTCTGCAAACCATTATTGGAATAGGACAGAGGATGCAACCACAAGCGGTCAAGTGACCGATCCGCACCACGAGTTTCTGTCCTGCAGATGACTACTTCACGTGGACGTCTTGTACCTTCTTGATTATGCATAAGAGATGTGATTACATGCCGCCTCTGCTGCTTCCTCTTCCTCCTCCTCCCCCTCCTCCTCCTCCTCCTCCTCCCCTCCTCCTCCTCCTCCCCCTCCTCCTCCCCCTCCTCCTCCCCCTCCTCCTCCTCCCCTTCTCCTCCTCCTCCCCTTCTCCTCCTCCTCCCCTCCTCCTCCTCCTCCCCCTCCCATTCTTGCCTCTTTCCCTCCCCAGACTCAGCTCCCTGAACTCCTCCAGTAGCTAGGAAAGGGAGGAAAGGGAGGAAAGGGAGGAAAGGGAGCAGAAATAAAGGGAGGAGAGGGAGGAAAGGGAGGAAACGAAAAAAGGGAGGAAAGGGCTAAAAAGGAGGAGAGTTAGGAAAGGAAGGAAAGAGACGAAAGGGAGGAAAGGGAGGAAAGGAAGGAAAGGAAAGAAAGGGAAAAATTAAGGAAAAGGGAAGAAAGGGAGGAAGAAGAAAGGGATGAGAGGGACGAAAGGGACGAAAGGGAGGAAAGGGAGGAAAGGAAGGAAAGGAAGGAAAGGAAGGAAAGGAAAGAAAGGAAGGAAAGGAAGGAAAGGAAGGAAAGGAAGGAAAGGAAGGAAAGGAAGGAAAGGAAGAAAAGGAAGGAAAAGGAAAGGAAGGAAGAAAAGGAAGGAAAGGAAGGAAAGGGAGGAAAGGGAGGAAAGAGAGGAAAGGAAGGAAAGGAAGGAAAGGGAGAAGGAATAATAGGAGAGGAAAGGTAGGAAAGAGGAAATGAAGGAAAGGAAGAAAAGGAGTGAAAGGGAGGAAAATGAGAAGGAAGAATATTAGGAAGGAAAGAAAAAGTAGGAAAGAGAGGAAAGGGAGGAAAGGAAGGAAAGGGAAGAGGAGGAAAAAGGTAAAATGAAGGAAAGAGAGGAAAGGGAGGAGAGGGAATAGAGAGAGGCGAGAGAAGAGAGGGAGAAGAGAGAGGAGAGAGAGGAAAGAGAGGGAAGAAAGTGAGGAAAGGAAGGTAAGGGAGGAAAAGGAGGCAAGGGAGGAAAGAGAGGAAAGGAAGAAAAGCGAGGAAAGGGAGGGAAAGGAGGAAAGGGAGGAGAGAGAGGAATGGGAAGAACGGGAGGAAAAGGACGAGAGGAAGGAAAGGGAGGGAAGGGAGGAAAAGGAGGAAAGAGAGGAAAAGAGGAAAGAGAGGAAAAGGAGGAAAGTGAGGGATGAAGTATGAGAGTGCGTGTTGAAGAAGAGCAAGTGTAGAGAGTAGGGACGTGGGTGAAGATGTAGGAGTAAGGGGAATATTAAAGAGAGAGGGAAGAGCGGTAGAGAAAGAGGAGTGAAAAAGAGAGAAGGAGAGAGGAGAAGAGGAGTGAAAACAAAGGGGAAGAATGAGAGAGAGGGAGGAGCAATGGGCGGGGAGGAGTGAAGAGAGAAAGGAAGGAAGAGGGGAAGAGGAGGTGAGAGGAAGGGGCAGCATGGGAAGAGGAGTGAAGAGAGACGGGGGAGACGAGAAGAGGAGTGAAGAGAGATGGGGAA
>NC_134814.1:14195305-14207805 GCF_046742065.1 Oratosquilla oratoria
AGCACCAACACCACATCACTACCACCACCAACATCACATCATTACCACCACCAACACCACATCACTACCACCACCAACACCACATCACTACCACCACCAACACCACATCACTACCACCACCAACACCACATCACTACCACCACCAACACCACATCACTACCACCACCAACACCACATCACTACCACCACCAACACCACATCACTACCACCACCAACACCACATCACTACCACCACCAACACCACATCACTACCACCACCAACACCACATCACTACCACCACCAACACCACATCACTACCACTACCAACACCACATCACTACCACCACCAACACCACATCACTACCACCACCAACACCACATAACTAACACCACCAACACCACATCACTACCACCACCAACACCACATCACTACCACCACTAACACCATATCACTACCATCACCAATACCACATCACTACCACCACCAACACCACATCACTACCACCAGAAACACCACATCACTACCACCACCAACATCACATCACTACCACCACCATCGAAGCCACAATATTGTTCTACCTATGTCCCCCGTCTTTCCTCCCCATCTCTCTTTATCTCTTTAGCAGAATACCTCCGAGGATCTCAGCAACGACCTCAAGCGTTTGGGTTCTTCTTCGTCACCATCTCACATCACCTTCAAAGCCTACTCACTTTTCAGCACACAATTCCACCTTTACCAATTCCAGCCATGATTTTCTCGATGTACCTCTTTATATTTCTTTTCAGTGCCATTTTATTTACTCAATTCTATCTCTTCTTCTTTTTCACCCCACCTTCTCTCTCTCTCTCTCTCTCTCTCTCTCTCTCTCTGCATTCCCTCCAGTCTCCTCTGCTCTTTATCCCTAATCTTCTTCAACCCCCCCTACCTCCGTATATCCCGTTTCAGTCTCATTTTCTCCTTTCACTCTCCTCCGTCCACCCCCGCCTCTGATCCCCTCTCCCTCCGCTCCCCCCTCCCCCTCTACTTCCCCCCTCTCCCCTCTCCCTCCGCTCCCGTGCTTCCTCTCCCTCCACGAGGGAGACGAGCCCAGCTTCTCCTATGCAAGAGGTCCTCTTGGCATTCACGGCCACTTCCTGGAAGCTCTCCACTTACGCTCCTGCCGTTCTCCTAGCTGTCTCCATCGAGCTGAACATTCAACACGAGACCTCCACTGCTGGAGTCCTCTGACCATAATAAACCTCATGTTCTGGCAACATCTACGTTACTATTGCACCTGACTGTCTGATGAAAGCGAAAACCCAATGGATCAACCAATCAGACGAAGATATGAAGATGTTGCCGTAACGTGAGGTTTATCATCTACAAAAATCCTTTCGCTGGGGCCGACGATGATTTTTCTCGTGGAGGTGGTGTTAATGGTGGTAGTGGTAGCGGTATACCACCACCAATCATCATCAGCCATTACCAACCACCACCTCCAACCACCACCAACAGCCACCACCACCACCACCTTGAGCCACCTTATTTACTAATACGCTCTACTTCTTTCCCATCGCCTCTATCATCATCCCAGTCACTATTCCTACTTTTTATATTATTTGTTTTTGTTTTGTTATAATTTGTTTTTGTTTTGTTATCATTTGTTTGTTATCATTGTTTAATTCTCATTATTTGTTATATGTCAATTTATTATTATTTACTATTTACCAGTTTGTTTATTATTTAACTATATCTATACATTTATTTGTGTATTTTATTTGTTATTTACATTATTATAGTTTTTATTTATTCATTTATCATTATTCTAATTTTTTTTCGCATCCGACCTAGATATGGACCCAAAGGTCTCCTGTTGGCATGCTCCGCCTTTGTAATCCTTTGTAATCATTCCTCTCCCTAAATCCTTCCCTCCCTCTCTCCCTCCTCTCTCCTTCCTTCGTTCTACTCTCCTTCCTATCCTTCTCTCCTTTACTCACTCACTCACCACTCACTCCTTCCCATCCCTCAATCCAGCGCCCTCCACCTCCTCCCTCCCTCCTCCTCCTACTTCCAGAACCGTTTTGGACCCTCAGGTTCTTCCTCTTCCAGAATGTTCTTCATCCTTCGAGAGCCTCTCGCCTTCTTCAAGAAATTCCTCTCCCGAGGAAATAAATCTTTGGTGGTTTATTCAATGATCCTCCTTCAGCGTCTGGGCCTTTTTGGTAACTATAATTATCCTGTCTAGATTATTCCTTCTCCAAACTTAGCTAATGAGGCTCATCTAGACTTTTAATAGCATAAAATGGCTGGTTTATAATTTCGCAGAGCTAGTAAAAAATGTTGTCTTTGTGTTCAGAATTTCCGTCCTAAATGTAATAAGTAATTGTTACTAATTCTTAAACCAATTGTAGAATACAATTTTGATGATGATAGTTGGGTTATATTTCTCAAATCTTGTGGAAACTGCTCAAGTTAGGAACGTGCAGTGAATATTGGTATCGTCCATTAAGTGTAATAAAATTGATAAAAATATTCACGTATACAAACAAATACATTTATACATATATACATACACACACACGCATACACACACACACACACACACACACACACACACACACACACACACACACACACACACACACACACACACACACACACACACACACACACACACACACACACACACACACACACACACACACACACATACATATATATATATATATATATATATATATATATACACATATATATTACTTAGACAAAATGTAGTAGCACATATGTAAATAATCACGAAGAACTTAAAAGGAAGCTTAGAAGAAAGTATAATTTCTATATTTCGGTTAATGGCCATAGCCCTCTTCAGGAAAGTACAGATAACAAGAATTTGCAGAGATATAAGTACAATTGAGATGTGAGTAGAAGGGGAACACACAGAGCTAAAACCGGACAATCCGTCGCGCAAGGCGGAGTCAGAGCTAAGGGGATGTGTGGGTGGAGGTGTGAGGTCAGAAGGGAAGCGGAGTGGAAGCGGGGTCAAGAGGGTGATCATTCTTAACCAAACGGTTCACAACTAGCCGTGAGATTATGTCCAACTGAAGCTTTAGAAAAAAAATGTTGAATCAGCCTTAATTGAAGAATGTCCGAACTTGAACATCTCCAAAGGTCAATGGTCCCAGGACATAATCTCACGTTTGGTTAAGAGTTATCACCAAATATATGTATATATATATATATATATATATATATATATTATATATATATATATATATATATATATATATATATATCAAATGCACAAGAAGTACAAGTAACAGCACGAATACAATATTGTGATTGCTAAAAAGTGTTTCTATTCAGTATATAGAGACCTTTACTCTGCTCATAATGTCAAAAGTGTATCATTCTTACATATATTCTTCTGCTGCCAAGCGATCTCAGGAAGCTTGAAGAAAACCATTCCTGCACTTCGGGTTATGTGAAATGTCTGCAAATACTTCTCAAGCAGCAGCCGATCGCAACCACAACTGGGAATTGCAGCTTGCCCAGGGTATAGGAGTACACAAGGAATGATTGACGGTTTCAATTGTAGCTAAGTGCCTCCGGGTGTAAGTTTCTTGCTTAAGACTTTTGTCTTCTTCAGTAAATTCCCTCCTCCACCTCGTTACCTTACTCCTCCCCCTCCTTCTCCTCCTGCTCCTTTTCTTCCTCCTTCTCGTTCTCCTCCTCCTCCTCCTCCAACTTATTCACCTTCTTCTCTTCCTCCATTTTCTATTCCTCTTCCTCCTACTCTCCATCCTACTTTTTTCATCCTCTTTCTCCTTTTCTTCCTTACCCTCTCATACTTCTGTATTTCCAGTTTCCTCTCCTTTTCTCGGGTCTAATCCTTCTACTCTACCACTTCCTCGTCCCTTTACAGAAAACAAAAGCGGGCTGGCCGTGAACTCAAAAATAAAATTTCGGGTTTTTCATTTCAGGAGACTGTATATATATATATATATATATGTATATATATATGTATATATATATATATATATATATATATATATATATATATAGAGAGAGAGAGAGAGAGCAATTTGCATCTCCACAACAGCACACGTTCAGTAGCTTGTTGGCGTTCTCATATTTTGCACACAGAATTACCGCGTTCGAATCCAACAACCATCGGTGAACTGTAGATAGCACAGAATCTCTAGAATATACGATGACATTGAGGACCTAGGCCGCAGAGAGGCGACTCCTGGCGTAGAACACTTTCCTTTTCGATACGAACCTCTTCCAAACTCAGCTTCAAGCGTTCTCCTTCACCAGAATAAAATCCTCTGGTGACATCCAAGAGGCATTACATGAGCGTCATAAAGAAAGAATGACCTTTTTTTTTTTTTTTTTTTTTTTTTTTTTTACTTTGAGTTTTTTTCCCTGCGCCATTGTTTTCCGGTGTTACAATCCCTCGTCGCCCGTTTTCTTCGCAACTCTGAACTTTCTCTTCGGAGGTCACGTCATTGTCTCTCTCCGGCTCTTCTTCTGCTTTATAAATTCAGATTTTTCTCTCCATTTGTTCTCCTTGACACGTTCCCACTGTCCTGCCGATTTCACACAATTTAGAAATTTAAGAGGAAGGAGAAGGGGAGGAAAAGTAGTAATAAGAGGAGGAGGAGGAGAAAGAGGGGAAGAAAAGAGGAGCAAGAGGAGGAGAAGGGCTAAGGAGAGGAGAAGGAGGAAGAGGAGAAGTAAAGGTGAAAGAGGGGGAGGAGGAAGAGATGGACGAGGAAGAGAAGTAGAAGGAAGAGTTGGGGGCAAAAGAAAGAGGAAGAAGAGGAAAGTGAAGGAGAATAGGAAGAAAAGGAGGAAGAAGTGGATGAAAAGGAAATGAAGGAGTACGGAGAAGGTGGTGAAGGAGGAGAAGGAGGAACAGGAAGAAGGACTGGAAGAAAACGTAGGCAAAGGGAGGAGGAGGAGGGGAGAGGAGTGAGAGGAGGAAGACAATTAGGAGGAAGAGGAGAAAAGAGGGAAGAATATGAGGAGGGAGTGGGAGAAGAAAGAGTCTTAGAAATTCTGTATTTCAACCTAATATTACAGACACCTAAATCTATATCATGATACATGATGTGCATTATGTGGAGAATTAAACAATTCGTTGTTCAGTATTTCATATTTTTCCTTAAACATTAGTTCCTTTATCATCAAAGTGATTGAGGGAATGCAACAACAACAAAAGATGTATTTGAATCATTATGATATGTCATGGTTCAGGTTCTGGCGTCCACAACATTACAGAGATCTTTCAGCAGACAGAGACCCTTAAACAGATGATGACGGCTCGATGATCCTTTTACGGACGGTGTCCGTTAAATCGATATTGGTTGTTTAACGTTGAAACCTTTTGTTATGTTCTAATATTCATCATGTCTGCCGCCACTCGATTTTACTCAGGTGATGCAAGCCCAGTACACAGATGAAGGATCAGACTTGTCAATTTACACTACAGCTGTATTTTACGGCTGCTGCCAGGTGGTTTTATTCGGATGAGGGAACTTCCCATCTCGATAAACCTGTGAACCCCCAAAAACTCTTTTCGTATACATATTTCTGGTTGTCCCCAGTCGATTCTATTCAGCTGTTTTCGGTTAAATTCCTTCCTGCTGGCAGATGACTCACGAAGGCAGACCATTTAACGGTTATAACGGTCACTGGTGGTTTGAAAGGTCATTCGATTCCGAGCGTTCATATTACGCGGTCGACTTTAGAGTCAGCTTCCGATTGATTCCGAATTTATTTCCAGACTTTCTTTCAAGGCCAGGATGAAAAAGAGGAGCCTCTCGTCTTTCCCCCACCTCTCCCTGTCTCCCCCCTCTCCCCCTCTCTCAGGAGAAAACTTTCTCGTTCGGGCAAAATTGCATTC
Organism: Oratosquilla oratoria; assembly: GCF_046742065.1. Taxonomy (NCBI): domain Eukaryota; kingdom Metazoa; phylum Arthropoda; class Malacostraca; order Stomatopoda; family Squillidae; genus Oratosquilla; species Oratosquilla oratoria. The sequence goes on from NC_134814.1 coordinate 14,201,174, forward strand.
GAAAATGTCCAACTCTTTTCTTCAACTTTCCCGCTCGTGCGAGAGTCATGAACCAACAATAAAGCGGCTGCTGTCATCATCGGAAGCTTCGGGTATCGAGTCAGCGAAGTAAGACCTGCCATCAGGTACACTTTGGGTCGAAAGTTCTTGAGTATTCACTGTTCTACAAGGCGTCAGCCTTTCTGAATCCACTTCTGGACTAAGACCTCTACTAGACTCTTCTGTCCATTAACTGATAAGTCAACCATTCATTGTCTATTCCCGAAAAAAAGGATCCACGCCACTCCTGCAAACTTCTCTATCTCTCTTTACCACGGGAAAAAGTCTATTCCTGAAAAAGAGGATCCACGCCACTCCTGCAAACTTCTCTATCTCTCTTTACCTCGGGAAAAAGTTAGTTGTATATTAAAAGAGCTCTGGTATGAAAATATTCTATAGGCGATAAAGTATCAAATATAGGAATGTGCTAGAAAGAATGATTGTAAATGTATTATGCTTGTTACTAACTGGACGCCACCATATGTTAAGCATGGAAAGGGGAGAGCGGACAGATGGTAATGAGGCAAAGCACTCTCTTACCATAACAAAGCATCACTAATATGAGTTCGCTATGTATCATATTACATAGACTTCCATAAACCATGTAAAATTATGTTACCTATCCATGTCGCCTTGAAATATCATATTCTGCTATTTTGGTGAATTCATTAAAACAATGGTATACTTCAAGTATTTCATTCTGGTCAACGTCATGCTATTCTATTTACATTACAAATACTTCTGAACCTGCCATTATGCTAACTCACTTGGTTAAAGGAAAAAGTCTGAAGCAAACGTGAATGAATCTTCTGTAACAGCAATTCATAGGACCGATGTTCCCGTTAATCAAAGCTTGTATGAATAATAGACAAAGAAACGAGCACCATTTCAATGCTGTGGAAGTCCCATCCCAATACCTACATCACCGAAAAAGGTGATAATTAATCCAACTGGCATTAAAAAAGGGTCAGGAAAAAAAAAGAATCCCAAAGCCCATCAGTGACGCGGACAAATGTGGACGATTTCTGGAAGAGCCGAAGGATTTCCCAAAATGAAATGTTACGGGCCATTTAGAACATAACACGTGATCGAACTCAATGGCGCTGATTGGCTCTCCCAGCGGCTGGGGAGACACGTCATCCGAATGAATGGAGCTGATTGGCTCTCCGACAACTGGGGAAGGACGTCATCGGAATAAATGAAGCCTATTGGTCCTCCAGCAGCTGGGGATGCACGCACCGAATGATACAGATTGGCTCTCTGACTGCTGGGGATCCGCTGGGCCCCGAACGGAGCATATTTTCGTTGAATGAATAGTTCATTCGCGTCTGTCCTACTCGGATTGCGATTCCAGCAGAACTGGGCCGTTGCAGATTCTCTCCACCGGGAATCACTAAATTAGGAAGTCTCCAATGTTCAAATAGAAAAAATGAAATATCTAGAAAATTCTGAATAACAGGTGAAGTCTCTAAATTCTTTTCTATTTCCGAAAGGCGTTCTTGACCTGAATACCAAAATTTTCCAAATTCCAGAGGTTACTTGTAGAGATCTATGAAATGGTACCTATATCAATGACACACTGGTACCACCAACACCATGGACTCAGGGGCCTTGTCTGTGAATGCGGGGTGAGGGACAAGGCAGTACATGACAAAGCAGAAACAATAATCATATTATAAAAAGACCCAAAACAAAATAAAGATTTTTTTTATCATATATATATACTGTATATACAAATATACATACGGTACACACACACACACACACACACACACACACACACACACACACACACGCACACACACACACACACACACGCACACACACACACACATATATATATATATATATATATATATATATATATATAAAGAGAGTTGATCATGGCAAATACATTTTTTAAGAAGAAAGTCAAGCATAAGTACACATGGCAGAGGGTGGGGGATGGAAGGATGGGAGATAGAGCGTTAATGGAATATGTATTGGTAACCAGGAGTATGGTAGGAAGAGTTAAGGATGTACATTTTCTAAAGGGAGAGAGTGGGGAATATCGGATTACTTTTTAGTGGAAGGTAAGTTGAGAGTGAAGGATAAATGGAGAAAGAGGAAAAGGACAGAAGGTAGGGAGGTGCTTAAAGTAAACTGTTTAAATGAGAAAGAAAAGGAGAAGGAATACAAGATAAAGCTGAGAGATGAGCGGGAGGGAGTGGAGGATAGAGTAGAACTAGGATTGGAGAGGGAATGGGGATGGTTCAAGGAGGGAGTCACAAGGTGTGCAAAGATGATGTGTGGAACAAGGAGGACAGAAGGAAATAGGAGGAAGGGTAGAGAGTGGTGGGATGAGGAAGCAAAGAAGTTGTAGAGGTGAGGAAGCGAGCTTTCACAGATTGGTTACAAAATAGGATGAGAGAATAATATGAGAGGTACAAAGAAAAGAGAAGAGAAGTGAAACATAAGATAAAAGAGGCAGAGAAGAGCATATGTAAAATGGGGTAAGAGTTTGACAGAAAATTTTGAAAGCAATAAAAAGATCTTTTGTAAAGAAACTAAGAGAGGAAGAGGAGGCGAATCAAGTAAAGAAGAAAAGGTAAAAGGATGGAGAGATGATAATGGAAAAGAAGGCAGTAACAGGAAGATGGGTAAAGTATTATATGGAGTTGCTAAATGTGAAGGAGGATAGGGAGCGAAAGGTAGTTGTAGTGGGGAGAGCTAAGAAAATGACAGTGATGAGTGAGGAAAATGGAGGAGAAATAAGGAAAGATGGGGCGAAGGCAGTTAAGATAATGAGAGCAGGTAAGGCACCTGGGTTGGATGGGTGTCATACACAATATTTATATAAAAAAAAAGTACAGTGATGGTGGACTGGCTGGTGAGGTTATTCAATGTTTGTTTAAGAGAGGGTAGAGTGCAGGAGGGCTGGAGGAGTGCCTGTATAGTTCCACTTTACAAGGGAAAGGGGGACAAGTATGAGAGTAGTAGTTACAGGAGGATCAGTATGTTAAATGTAGTTGGAAAGGCTTATGGGAGGGTCTTCAATGAGAGGATTAGGAGAGGGACAGAGGGAGTAATTGGTGAGGAACAGCGTGGGTTCAGGACAGATAGGGGTTGCGTGGATCAAATTTTTATGTTAAGACAGATATGTGAGAAAACTTTAGGAAAGGTTAGGATGTTTCTGGGACCTTTATGGATTTGGAAAAGGTTTATGGCATGGTAGACAGAAAGGCACTGTGGGAGGTATTTCATAGATATGGGATAGGAGGAAAGATTTTAAGAGCAGTCAAGAGTTTTCACGAGAGTAGTAGAGCTTGTATTAGAATCGGAAATGGAGAGACTGAGTGGTTTAAGCAAAAGGTGAGACTTCGTCAGGGATGTGTTATGTCGCCGTGGCTGTTCAATTTATACATGGATGGGGTAGTGCGAGAGGTAAATATAAGGGTAGTGGGCCGGGGATTGGAGATGGTTAAACAATATTAAGAAAAGTGAGAAATAAGCCAATTGTTGCTTGCTGACGACACTGCGCTTGTGTCAGGATCAGAAGAGGGATTGAAGAAGTTAGTGACAGAGTTTGGGAGGTGTGTGTATCTATATCTATATAGATCTATATAGATCTACATCTATATCTATATCTGTACAAATCTATATCTATATCTATATCTACACCTTTATCTATATTTACATCTATCTCTCTCTCTCTCTCTCTCTCTCTCTCTCTCTCTCTCTCTCCAAAAGAAAACACATCACAACAGTGTGAGTTTCTAAATCGACCGGCCCTCCTCCCGCGCGAACCACTCAACCAATATCCCTGGTTAGGAAACGCTACAAACACTTGTTCACGTCCCTGTACATTTAGCTGTCATTCGTGCCAGCAATCCCAGGTAACATTTACACTTGCAGGATAAGTGATCGTTAGCACAATTGTATGAATGTGTATGTTGATTGGGAACGTGGGATGTGAATATAGGCGTGGGTGTAGATGGGAAGTGTGCTTGTATTCACCTAAGTTTAATATGAATGGTGAGGGTTATGCTAGTGGATATACGTCTCAATGGTTCTAGTGGTCGAACTAGGCTTCAAAGCTGCTTATGTTGGGTGGATGGACTATATCTATTTTGTTTTACAAATCAGAGCATTTGTATGAAGAAACTATTTCATAGTATCTTTCAAGCGCTTTGTCCTTTATAATATTTCTAATGCATTTTTTCGTCCTAAAACAAATTTTTTTACACAATAGGTCTACTTCTTCCATTATTACTAATAACGTTATTATGCCACTTTTCTTTTCCTTTTCTTCCAAATTTTCCATTCTCAATTTTTCTTTATTATCATCAGATCTCCTCTTTGTATTTATTATATCTCATTTCCATATTTTTTTTCCAAAAAACTACTTGGATATTCTTATTCGTCTTTTGCTTTCTCTCGAAAGACACATTTAATTTTGTTCCTCCTCTGAGTTATCATTGATCCCTAAGCTAGCTGATATCAAACGGTAAAAAACCTGTTAGTAAACAGATACATATTGGTATATACCAATTTCAGTCTACATACTCGTATTTTTTTCTTCTTTTTTTATCCTTTACTTATCTCCCTCGACACTAACTCATCATCTTCTTATCTATATCTTATCAAATCACATCTCCTGTTGAAAATTCTTTTATCTTTAGCTTCACCGATCAATCACTGACCATACTTTGCTTCTGCTCTTTTATCTTCTGTTACATCTCTTCTCAGAACAGGTTTGGAATTGTCTTTATCTGCCAATTTTCACGTCATACTGGTTATCTAATTAACCGTGGATTGTGATTTACACTTAATTTGTTTTGATTTTGCGCTCCCCCAATCAGATACCTACCTAAACTAAAAATTTCTTCAGTCTCATCAAGGGCTTGTCCATCACTAGAGATACTATATATATGTATATATACAGAGTGTATATATATATACATATATATATATATATATATATATATATATATGTATATGATTTTTTTTTATAAGTTCTGCCATGGGATTCGAACCCTGGCCCGTGCGTCGATAATCACGAGGCCAAGACGCTAGCGACCATGCTACATGGGATGGTTCAAAAAGACTACTAGTCCCTGACCACGCTTCACGTAACATTGGAAGATCTAGTCTCATTTTTATCCAATCCCAGTATTACGCGAGCGTCTTTAACATACACATATATATATATATGTATATATGTGTGTGTGTGTGTATATATATATATATATAATATATATATTATATATATATATATATATATATGTATATATATATATAATCTTTTTTTAACTCGTTTTTTCTCAGTTATTGTTTCTGTCCCAGAGCAATGATATTTCTATTCATCTACTTCGCTTGATTTTTTTTTCTAACACTTTTACTATGTTTTCCACACCTACTTGTTCTTCTTTCCTTTGTCTTTCTATGATCTCTTCGAGCTACCTTGTTTCCCTACGTGGGCCTTCTTGCACTCTGGTTACTCCTCTACAACTTATCAATTATTCTTTATATGTCATTCTTATAAATTCCCTTTTCTATCATCAACCAGTTCTCTTTCTATTTCCTGACATCCACTTTTTTATACTAAATATCTCTTTTCTGAATTGAGTCAAGCTTAATCACTTCCTTATCTTTTTAACTCATTAAATGCAATATTTTACTACAAAGATTACAAAGGCGGAGCATGCCGACAGGAGACTTTGATCCATATCTAGGTCGGATGCGAAAAAAATAATCATATTAATAATAGAATAATAAATAAAAACTATAATAATGTTGTTTCAAGTTCTTTTCATATTTTATGTTATCCGCAAGACTTCCTGTTAGTTTTATGAACTTACTCATTCCCGATGTTAATGGCTAATGCATGTTTTTAGTTTTATACATGATACCTTTATATACGAAACCAGAGAAGTCACTCTTTTCGAGGATAATGAGTTCTCATAGTTTTCCGTGTCTGATACATTTATACATGAATATCACTCAACGGTGTGTGTGTGTGTGTGTGTGTGTGTGTGTGTGTGTGTGTGTGTGTGTGTGTGTGTGTGTGTGTGTGTGTGTGTGTGTGTGTGTGTGTGTGTGTGTGTGTGTGTGTGTGTGTGTGTGTGTGTGTGTGTGTGTGTGTGTGTGTGTGTGTGTGTGTGTGTGTGTGTGTGTGTGTGTGTGTGTGTGTGTGTGTGTGTGTGTGTGTGTGTGTGTGTGTGTGTGCCGTAGACAAGTAGAAGATAACCTGAAAGACATCTCTGCTTCGTCCTCTTCAGGATGGGAAACATAAAAATCTACTTTGGTCTTTGCTTATCAGTTATATGAAGAAGAAAGTAAAGAACCTACGGCAGGGGCCGTGTACCTGCGGCCGAAGCCGTCTCCCCTCCCGACTGTAGTTCGATAGCTGTTGGGAATCGAAGAGTAGTGCGGGATTGGAACCCACAACTAAACGAATGTGAGGCCAGTATGGCCCAAAACGACTCCCTGTTATATAACGTCCTCTCTTCACCACTTGAGTGACCTCATGTCTTATGTAAAGAATTCGGGAAATTAATATCGATAATAATTTAAGAGTAAAAACAAGATCTTTCAACAGACTAATGGGCAGA
>NC_134814.1:14212805-14215305 GCF_046742065.1 Oratosquilla oratoria
TCCTCCTCCTCCTCCTCCTCTTCCTCCTTCTCTTCTTCTTTCTTCCAGACTTCTTTTCTTTAGCATTTCTTCGATTTTTTCCCTCCTTTAATATTCATCGCAGCTCTTCCCAATCTATTCATGATCATTTCCTTTTCTTCTCGTTCGTTAATTTTCTTCTTACTTTCCACCTCCTTCTCCCTATTCTCTCCTATTTCTCCCTACTCCTCTCGTTTCTCCTTCACTTCTTTCTCTCCTCTTTCTTCCTTCACCTCCTTTTTCCTTTTCTTTCTTCTCCTGTCTCTCCTTTCTCAACTCAATGAATTCACATCTTCAGGTTCCTATTGTCCCCTAAAGATAGAAGCACTGAGTATAGCAGACAAAAATATATACCGTAGGATGGGGAAATCGAGCCATCACTGGGGTCAATAGGCCATATAAAAGTTATTCATATATTAAAAATTATGTTACAACTGGTAAATACAATTCTGGTAAAATGGAAGTAGGTATTTATTCAGGGTAAAAGTTAAATATTCTAAAACCAATTTTAATTAAAAAAAATTTAATAACTTTGATATGGCCCATTTACCCCCCAGTGATAGCCTATCCTATGGTACTCTTCTTCCTCCTTTTCCCTCCTCATTCTTCTCCTCTTCCTCTCTTTTTCCTTCCTCTTCTCCTCCTCGTTCTCCTAGTCCTTGTCCATCTTCTCCTCTCCACCGTTCTCCTCATCTTTTCTACATTCACTCTTTTCTTGTCCTCTTCCTCCTCTACATCGCCCTAAACTTGCTCTTGTTTTTTTCTCTACCTCCTCCTCCTTTTCCTCTTCTTCCACTTCCTCTTGTTCCACTTAAATATTTCCTCTTCCTCCACCTTTTCTTCCACATCCACCTTCCTCTCCTCTTCCTTCTCTTCCTCCACTTCCTCTTGTTCCACTTAAATATTTCCTCTTCCTCCACCTTTTCTTCTACATCCACCTTCCTCTCCTCTTCCTTCTCCTCCTCCACTTTTCACTTCTCTTCCTCCTCCTCTTCCTTCATCTCCACTTTACCTTCCTCCTCCTCTTCCTTCATCTCCACCTTACCTTCCTCCTCCTCCTCCTCCTCCTACTCAACCCACTTCCTCTCTTCCTCCTCGAGGGACGTCATTATCATTTTGCCAAAATGTCTCGTTTAATCCTCTCGTTCAGTCTTCGGTTTTGAACAATTTTTCCTGGATCTAAATGCTCACTACGTCAGCCAGAAGTGGCGTCCTTCCACTCCAAGTCAGGAATTTCCACCTGCCAGTCACCAGTCAATCAGTCAATCAAAGTATTTTTTGTTTTCGTTTTTTTTTTCGAAATTCTTCGACCTGTCCAGGGCTATCGCGATTACAAGAAAAATGGCGTGACAGCTATCAGAATAGAATATATAGAAGACCAACGCAGAGGTTAACGCGTTATAGTGTGCCTCGATTTGACCCTTCCGTGCAGGATGGAACTGTACTTTTTTGTTACTACTGCCGTCGGCCGATTTTTTTTAAAATTCATTTATGTGTTATTAATATTTCTTATGGTACAGGCTAGTAGTAGAGGGGGCACTCAAGATAATTTGACCTTTGATTGATTAAAATCATTTGTCCATCTTTATAAACTTTCTTCTGACCATAGATTAAGGATCTTATTCAGATTTAGGCACTAAGAAGGAACTCCAAGCACCAAATATAATTTATTTATTTATTTATTCATTTATTCATTTATTTCCTCTTTTCCTTTTCCTCCATCTGGCCACCTTTACAGATTTTATTCTACCATCGATCAAATATTTTATTCAGCTTTGGGCACCAGAATGGAAAAGGTTAAAAAGACATCGTGTGATTTTTTCAACAAACATTACCTTCGGGTACCAAATGGTTATCATTTCTTCTTTATCTTTTAAACTACGAACCCTTTCTATACAGGTGGTTAGTGTAATTTTTTGTTCCGTGTGAGACAATTCCATTTGCTTTCAGAGAAATCTCTTGGCCACAGAAAATGAAGGAAATATGTAGGTTCACCCATTCTACCCAAATGACCAGATTAAAGACTTTATCTCTGCGAATGGCGAAATATTTTACTCAGCTTTTGCTAAACTTGCCTAGATTTTCCCGATGTGTAGTTTCTCTTATTGCAACATAAAGAGCGCCGAGAAAATAACATACATACATACATACATATACCAAAGGCTTTTTCCCTCCTTACACGGAGGGTAGCCAAAAAGAAAAAGGTATAGAAACCACTCCCACCCATTCCATTTCCTATATATTCCACTCCCCTCCACCCTCCTCCCTCCCTCTTATCTTGTCACCTCATGGATGACGGGTCATCCCTGCATCCTGTCCACTGCCCTGGGTCAGAAGCAGTGTCGCAAAATAACATACGTTCAGATAATATATTTACGTTTTCAAACAGAAATTCATAGGGTCGGGAAGAAAACATGTCCTCCTCATTGCTACTACGTGTGCCTACTTTATAATGAAGATCGGTTTCCATCTCTCTACCCCT